>NW_019386941.1:0-17187 GCF_000671375.1 Centruroides sculpturatus | reverse complement strand
ATCGAAGAAATTCGACAGAGAGACACACTGATAGATATAAACGATAAAAAAAAAACTATAAAATTATAAAATAGAAATCCTGTTTAAGGAAAATGCCCACCAAATCATCTTACAGCAAAAGTCTCGTTAAAACACGCTAGAAATCATCAAATAAATCAAAACACTCTCGTAAAGAACCTGGAATATATCAAAAGTCTCCTTCAAAATATGTAAATTGAAAAAAGTTTCTAAAAATAGATAACAGATTTCCGTGAAACAGACTGGACTTCATTTCCCGGAAAGAACGAACTCCCAAATATTCCTAGAGACTAAAAATATCCATTAAGTTTGTATAAAGTAAAAGTTGCAGCCGACATTTTTGTTCTCCCTTGTTTTTTTTTAACTAAAAGTGAAAATCACGTGACCGAATAAAGTCCTACACTTCGCTCCATTGAACTATAAATAGCATCTACCGCCAAGGTCATGTATCAAGTACTACACCTTGTTCACCTTGAAACTATTCTCTTCTAGCTCTAACCGATCGTAAGCCGGTTGCATTTGTATCTTTTTATAAATCCATCTGCGTTATTTTCCTAAAATAAATATATTTTTACATAAAGTACATTTATATTTTATATTTTCTATTAGATGTGCCTGTCTGTTTTGTTGCGCCATCTATGTTTTGTTTTTTGAAGTAACTGATGTGTAATTATTTTTGATGATAATTAAATTTAATACGTAGTTAATGATAGAGAAAATATATTGAAATCACTTATTATTGTTAGTTTTTATTTTCTCAAAATGAACGATTTTTGTATTGTGCGTTTGACTCTCTGCAACGATTTACAGCGCTCAGTATCGTGCGTTTAGCTTACTACAACGATTGCAGCGCTCAGTATCGTGCGTTTGACTCACTACAACAATTGCAGCGGTCAATATTGTGCGTTTGGCTCACCACAACAATTGCAGCACTGAGTATCGTGCGTTTGNCTCTCTGCAACGATTTACAGCGCTCAGTATCGTGCGTTTAGCTTACTACAACGATTGCAGCGCTCAGTATCGTGCGTTTGACTCACTACAACAATTGCAGCGGTCAATATTGTGCGTTTGGCTCACCACAACAATTGCAGCACTGAGTATCGTGCGTTTGACTCACTACAACAATTGCAGCGCTCAATATCGTGCGTTTGGCTCACTACAATTGAAGCGATCAATATCGTGCGTTTAGCTCAGTACAAGAATTGCAGCGCTGAGTATCGTGCGTTTAGCTCTCTACAATAAACTGCAGCGCTCGGAATTGTTTTTATGTCTGTATGTGACTTTGTAACTTTGTATATTCTTTTTTAAAGTGATTTTAAACATCTACTAGAGCGCTTATCGTGTATACAATTGTTACAAACCGATGTATCGAGTCGACAGAGGAGACAGATTAGCGAACAAGTGTCGCTCTGGCGTCACCCCAAGTGGAATTCTATTTATAGAACGTTAGCAATTATTGTGTTTCCTATAAATACAGGAGGTCTGTTGTCCTCGCCGTTGTTAAATCGATATAGAAGTCAACTTATAGTTCAAGTACTGCCTTTGATAAATAATGCCAAGTAGTTGTTTAAATGGTCGTACCTCTTGTCGCCAGTTTGATCGTTTCTTAAAACATCAATCGTTCATTTTGTTTTTTAATTTTTGAGCATTCTTAAGCATTAAAATAAGTCAGAGTTAAATGGAGAAATCACCAAACACGTGAAAGTCAACTGATTGATCAATAGACCTTGATCTCTTCGTAATGCTTCAGTTAAATGATTCATAAATGGAGCTGGTATTTTGTTAACAATGATTACAGAATCAATTTCTTTCCCTAAGTAAATGATTTAATATTCTTAAGTAGTGTTTTATTTACAATTTAAACGATTCATAAGTTAATTAATAAAATGTGGATATAGATAAAACTCCTGTTATCTTATAGGATATATGTTAAAGGCGTGTTAATTGAATGATTGATCACGTGGACTTGGCCTTATGCATCATTTGATATAATATTTTTGATGCTGTTCAAAGTAAATATTTTATAATGCAAATTTTACAGTATAAATGTACTGTACTTTACAGTCTACTTTATAAAATATTAATTATATCTGTTCGGTCTGCTGCTCGTGTTAACTATGCTTTGAGAAATAATGAAATAATTAAAATAGTTTTATTTATTTTTTACGATTAAATGCAGCTTATAATTATGTATTATACATTCAAATATAATAAATGTAATAGAATAATATAAACTAGGTACTATATCAGGTTTAATAGCGGTTATTTTATAGGAAAAGCAAGTACAGTTGCTTGTTTGCCTGTAGAGAGGCCTATTCCTGCTTCAGCTTAAAAGATATTTATAATAAAAAATAATTATATATACGAATAGAAAATTCAAAAGGCCCTGGAAATAATTATTGCTGAGAGTCTCAAGACGTGTTAATCCATCTTGCTAACAAATTTGATTTGTTTACCATTTAGTATAATAGAAAACAGCATAAATATACTTTGTATATTAAAGATTTGTTAAGTGTGTTTCCCAATTTTAGCAGAATTTAGTCCGTATCTCAGAGAAAATCCATTAAATTCAAGTATTGCGCCTGTCATATAAAAGAAGGAAAGTTGCCAAACTTAGCGTCAACAGAGTGATTGAGCACCCGATCGTAATCTTGATGGATATAATTTGACAAAGGTTAACACATGACTTCCATATCAGATTTTCCGTATGGATGATTCCATAACTCGAATATGATATATCAACTAAAACTTTATAATTTTAATTCGATAGCATCAAATTAATTTTCTTTTTTCCATCAGAATTTAGATTATGTTAAAAGAAGGTATTAGACGTTATCTATGATAAAATTTCGAACTTTTAAGCGAAATTTTTTTGTGAAAATACAGAATTTTGTCAGAATATCGATATTGAAACTCAGTTTTGAAACAAGTTAGGTAATAAATTTAGTACAGGTGAATTACCCATGACTACATAAGTTTGTCACAAGTTAAAAATAGCGCAAAAAATGATTTGAGAAAATTCCCCAAGTGTATTGTATCTCTAACTAGAATCCGTAAGTTTATGAACATCTCCACCTACCTAATAACTTACTAAAATATATATATATATTTTTTTTATTTTGTAACTACAGCCTCGGTTTAGCAAGGAACAGGCGGAGTCACAATTTCCGTTATTGGGGTGCAAAACCGATAAACAGTCTAGAGGCACCGACACTTGAACCTCATTCCGCTCTGGTCCTCTGCCAATGTTATGTTTATAAGTAACTGTTAAACGGCGAAAGATTATATGAGAGCTTGGCTTGCACTTTTCCTGACAAATAACTCATTAAGTCGCTGCGTTACGATCTAGAGAAGATGTCATCCATAAGGGAACTTCGGTACGCTTTGCAACAGAAAATCGAAGAAATTCGACAGAGAGACACACTGATAGACAAACTGGAAATGGAATTAGAAGCCAAAAACGAACTAATTCAACAGTTGCAAAATGATCTCGAACTTTATAAAACGGTTATGAAACCACTAACCAAGCAAATGGCAATGAATATGCATTTGTGGGTGGATTCATCGATTAGAAATGGTAAAGTCAAATTGGAAGGACGAACCAAACGTTTAGCTATATCTGCAGAACCCATTCATGCCGATTTACTAGAAAAAAATCTTAGAAAAGTATCTAAGAGTAAACGGTAAGATAAATTTATTTTTATTTAAGTATATCTAAAAATCAATTCTTCCTGCTGGTAATTATTTCCTATAATGCTTTCAAGGACGATAGAAAATTAATAATGGCCACTTTTCATATAAAAATTAATATCCGACGGCTAATAGATTGTAAGTTATTTTTCTTTAATGGATTTATTATAATTCTTTCCCTGTTAATTCTCGCTTATTGAAAAATGTTGCAATACTTCTGGGAAATTTGATTGCATAAATGGAATTACTATAATTTCTTTTAATTCTACGTAATATGCAATTTTATGAAAGCAGAATAAAATTTTTGTACTTTCAGTCAGCTTCAATAAATTACAATCATTTTTAATAATAATACATATATATAATTTAAGACATTCGACGTTATTAATTCGCATAGTGATGATGCTTTTCTCAAGTTGCTCTTAATTTTATTTATAATTTATTATAGAATATTAAATTATTGATTGTTGAATGATAATTGAATCTACCTTTATGTGTTAAATTATCATTTCATTTCTAATTCTTTAATTAAACATTTAATTTTGATGAACTGTTAGAAATGCTGAAGCTCTATGGCTTTTCTATGCCACAGAATTGATTAAACTTGATCGAATATTACATTTATTACCTGTTAAAAACTTTGACATAATAATTATTTTTGTAGTTTAGTGTATTTTTGTGCTTTTGCAAGGATATCCTATCGTGCTTCCTGTCGGAAGGGAGGAAAAAAATTCTACGAAAGTATTACTATCCTCATTGAGTTAGCTGAGTAGAAACCGGGTCATTTCTAAAAGCGTCTAGAATCTCATCTTTTCTTATTTTTTTGCTATGCTCATTAATTTCTCAGCTTTTAAGATTGTTTCGTTAACTGTATCAGTACCGAAAAATTAAAAGAATTATCGCTCTAGTGAATATTCTTCGTTTTCTGTTTTATTTTAGTATCATTTTGCGTATTATATCACATTTATACATCGCAAAAGTAGAGATTCGAGATGCATTTCGTGATAACTTTTGCTATCATTAATTTAACATTTCTACTAATGCCCAGATTTAATTATTATTAGCAAAGTTGAAAGTTTTTTTTTTATTAGAGTTTCAATTTTTAATCAGTGCAACTGATGTTTCAGGTATTACAATATAAAACTATTATAAACATTAATTAATAGAATTAACTGAAGTGTTACTCAAGAGGACTTAAGTTGAAACTATTATCAAATCATTTATTAAATATTCTATAAATGAAACGGCATGGTGATGATAATAAATTATGGATTATTGATCAAAGCTCCTTAGTACACTTAATCTAGTAAAAGTTCCAGGCTTTAAATTTATGCTTAATCTATTAAGCATAAATTTAAAGTCTCGAACTTTTAATTATATTGATCGATACCTCTTGATGCCATATTATTAAGTTTTAGCATATTTTATTTGAATATCAGAGTTTAATTAATTAATACTACCACTGAACATTGGTGTGCCCACCAGTCCAAGTGAATAAAACAATGAATAAACCACTGGTTGTGGGTTTATTCATTCTTCGCGTGTGTAACATCTAAATAGGGTCACCTTTCTACAGAAAGTCTTCCCATACGTCGCATTTCCTTATTGCATAAATCCGATAAATTAATACTAAGTTTTTACGAATCAATCTCGTTTGGTATCAATTTATTGAACGTATTCCTAATACTGTATTACTATTATATTAATCAAACTTTATTCTTGACCCGTTTTATACATGTTGGAATTTAAAGTATATTATCAATCAATATTCGGTCGTGTGTGTTGGCTTTAGTCGGTGTCTACTAGATTTATGGAGGCAGTTTTTCACACATTTTTCCCATTAAATAGAAAGAAGACAACTTTCCCAGGGAGGAAAGTAGTCTACAGGTGACGTTTCAAGTATACACCACATGTTTCGAGCACTAAAATAACTGAAGTAGTTCCCACAGTAACAGCGTGCGAAACTCAGGATAACGGCGTGTATACGAAGGGCGATTTTCACTCACATCTACGTGTCGTAAGATTGTAAAAGGCCAAACTTTTAGATTTTTCCTCTTGTCATCAGCTAGATATAAAATAGATACGACTTAATTAGGTTCTAAGCAATTAAAAAATTAAATACTTTAAAACCCAATTACGAAGTTCAATCTCAATAAGATTTAGTGCAACAAAACTATTTTAAAAGCATAAATTAGTAGAAACATTTCACATGTGTAACTTGCAGCCATTTAACATCAGACTAATTGTGGAGAAACGATGAACTCATTACAAGGAGCACCACTTAAAAAAGAAAAATGGAAAAAAGGGCTGAACGTTAATAACATAAGATGCTATTTCAGTAAAAAAAAAAATACGGTCATGTTATAAATATGCAGCACACCTTCTGTAAATAGCTCTCTATTTATGCAGACTAAGTAAACTTCTACAGTTACCCAGTACTTTGATAAACTTAAAACTATAATAATAATAGAAAAAAGAATTAATAAAATAATATGCTAAATCTTCAAGAAAGTATTTATATACAATCAAAGAAACCGCTTAATTTCAACAGCAATCGTCGTTTAGAGTTTTGAGATATCGGCAAAGTTGAATTAAATGGACTTTAGATCTTTTGTAAGTCGCGTCTTTTTATGAATCGAGAAATTCGTTATTGACAAAAGGTACAAGGGTTAAGAGACGGAGGTGGTCCTAGTGTCTAGAAAAAAAAGGGGAAGAAATGTAAATATTTAGCCAGCTAATACGTCTTGTATATCGTGCAATTAACGATTCGAAAGCATAATGGTTTCTTATGTTAAGAGCGACACATTATACTGTACTTGAAAGTAATAATTTAATTGTACTTTTTGACGTCTTGAAGTTTGTTGATGATACTGGAAGAAGTTGAAATTAGTTACAAAAATAGCAAAGAATAAAAGCATTCCTTTCTCTGGCGCCGTTTGTGTTTTTCAGTCCCGCTTTAAACATAACGAAGGTTGTTTTGGCTAAAGTTTCTCGATAAGATCGTGTTTAAAACTTTTTATTTTATAAATATTATTTTGTAGAAAAATATTTTCCGCTATTATAACATTCAGGAACGGCCGAAATTAACATATTCTTTACATTTAATTTTAGCCTGTGATGCAAAACGTTGCGTGATATTAAATGAAAGGTGAACTGCTACCGGACGTAGGATATTATGAATTAAATTTTTTTGCTCAAGTTTTATATATCATTGATATGTAAACTACGTAGTAAACCATTCCAAAAATTACGTAACTGTTCCATGTTTTTTAAGTTTGTCTCTATCGCGATTATTTGCAATGCATGGGATTTATTTCTCGACAAATATTAACTTATTTTTTTGAAAATATTTAATTTAAGTGCTTTAAAATAAATAGAAAAATTATTTATCTACCAAACTATTTTAAAATTACGATAAATAAACATAATATAGAATTTCTGTAATAATAATAACATATTTATTTTAAAAAAATTGTGAAATAAAAACAATTGTAGACGGCGCATTAAAGGAAACGAACGCCATCTGTGTAACAATACAGAAATTTAATAATAAAATTTGAAATTAAAAATAAAATTTGAATTTATTATTTTTTTTCCTGAATGATATTTAATTATTAATTTTGATTTAAAATAGATATAATATTAAAAATATTTTAAGATTTATAACTCAATATCTTTTAAGAATAATATTTAATAAATTTTGAGTTTAAATGATTTTTCATAAATACATCACTTTACATTTTATAAATACATCACTGTAGAAGCATAATGAAGTGTTAATATATGTAGAATAATTTATATGTATATAAACTATTTAAAGTTTTCAAAATAAAATTTGTAATACTTGAAATAGTAATCGGCATTATCCCGAACGCGAAAGCGATACGGAAATATTTATATCAATATTTTATGATAAATAATTAGATTTAAAATATTTTTGCAATATTTTAAGAAATTTTAATGAGAAATGGGATTAGGATATGAATTTTAGTGGGCATTTAAAAAATTTCAGTAATAAATTTGTTTTGCGTGTCGTTAGCTTTTGGTTTGTTGTTTCGAAATCGCTGTTATTCCAATTGCATGTGTTTGCTATTTTTAGGCTTTGTTTTTGTACAGGATGTTACATCATTGGCAATTCGTAGATTTATTTCTTTCCTTGTGGGTATATATCTAAACTTTAAACTAACATTTTATCTAAACAATTTTAACGGTCAGTGACATTTCTATTAATTAGCACGAACAACAAGAGATTAAAAATAATTATAACTGTTTTTTAAAAATTAAACAGTTTCTTTCTTCATCAAAATTGTTTAATTGTATTGGCTTCAAATTTTTTAATTTTATTACATATTTGTACATTTTAATAATAAAAATCAACATTAAAACTAATTTGAATTTAATACTCGATTCGCCTACAGATGGAGCTGCAGATTTAAATTATACGTTTTATTGATATCTATGAACACAATATGTTTTTTTTTTTTAATTGCTATGTTTATCAATCAATATATTTCATTTCTGAATTAAATTTTTTATTTTTATTATTTTTAAATAATTTAAAATAGTCTACTAAATAAAAACACGTAAATTATATAAATATGCAAATTACACATTGCGTTCTCCATACTATTGCAGCTTTCATTAATCATTTTAAATTTTGTTTTGAATAATAATTTGCAGTAGGGCTTCAAGCAAATATAATTTATGCAAAAGCTATTATTTTATCATTATAACAACACTTCTCACTGGGGGGAAAAACACTAATTTCACAAACAAATTGGATCGTGTCAAACTTTTTTGTTTCGCGGCGAACTATAAAACATGTGAAATTTTTTTGCGCACTTCGTGTACAAAATTAAAAATACATTAATGTCGCGTTATTAGCGACAAGAGTATTACTCCGACTAAAAAAAAAGTATATCACATACAGAAAATACTCTTTTATTCATATTCAAAACGATACAACTAAGGCCGATATTCTTGAAACGAGTCTTCTCGGGGCGGATTGTTTCCGCATTACTTACAGTTTAAAAATATAAAAATAAAAAACAAACATTTACAAAAGCCCGAATAAACACAAATATTTTATGCTTACAATTGTATCATTAATATATTTTAATTACGAATAGCTATGTGTTTTCAAACACCAGCTTAATTATATTAATTTTAGATACAAGAGAAGATAATTTTGCCCATAAATTCGGCAAAGATATCTTATTTTATCTAAAATATTGCAGCACATAAATATTTAATATTTTAATTAATTTATTTCAGATAATTCAATGGGTTTTAATACAAATTCGTAGGATTCTCGATTAGGTCAAAGTTTTCGGCAGGAATTTTAATGTAGATATAAAATCATTCCAGACATTTCTAATCCAAAAATGTTTCTAATTTTTATCGAAATTAAAGGGATTTATTTTTACAGATTAAAGGAAAACTTAAAGAGATTATAATCATGTTTTTCACTGAAGATAGATGCTCTAGAATTCAGAGTTTAGATTCTAGAACCTTATACATAACAAATTTTAAACTTTTCCAAATTTTGAAGATAATTTTCTGTTTCTAATATTTAACATTAAAAATAAATAATAACTTATTTATAAGCATGTAAACATCTTGATATAGTTTCTATTTAAAAGGTCATGTGATTAGATTCCAATTAACTCTTTTAATTAGATAATTATATAATACTATATCAGGGAGATAAGACGTTGTAATTCATTAATAAATCCTTTATTAACCAAGATTATTAAGACTTTTCATCATAAACAACATTGAAATAGGTTTTCTTTATCATACCTTTACTCATTGGATATTCATGAGTCACATGTGACATCCAATCAAAATACTGTATATGGTTTACTTCTGTTGAATGAATTGTTATTGTCCTGTCAAAGATTTAACTTTTTGTGTTATGTTTTGTTACCTAATAAAGTAGATATACTAACTTGTAAGAATTTAATTGCAAAATATGGTGTAAACAATAATGGCATGAGTCAGATTAAGAAATTTATTGAATGTTTCTGGTCTTTGAACTTATTCTAATTTATAATTAAAATAATGGTTGCTAATGTTCCTACTTAATCATTAGATTTATCTACTTTTATAATTTAATAGCATTTAAATATAGTTTACAATATTTAATGTTTTCAAATCTTGCAAATCCATTATGTGGCATAGATCTATTTCTGTGCGAGTGTAATGAAAACATTAGTTGTATTGTGTATTGTTTTGATTTGTATAATAATTACATGTTAAAATGTACTATGAAAGAGTGTATTATGATATGCCAATGAAGTAAATCATTCTATTATTCAGTTAAAGTTTCTATTAATGATTAATTTTGAAACAATTGTATTGTTTGACATTAATTTAGATGTGCTCCCTATTTTTACAGATTATACTATAATTTTAAAGTGTATGTTACATTAAACAAACAGTAATGGAAATTATATTCCTGCAATTTAAATGATAGAATAAGAAAAACTCCAGTGAGTTTGAGTTTTGAAAAAGTTTAAGTTTCTTAATTTGCAATTTAATTTATAAATAAATAATTTGCAATTTAATTTATAGAATGAAATGTAACTATTATCTAATGGTATTATTTTTCCATTATTATCCTTTTTGTAAATAGGATAAAATTTTCTATATAAAGTACCATTTATTTTGAAGAAATATAATTTTTCACATATCACACAAACTGTATTAAACTATGGCTAAGTTTTAGAATACCTAATGTAAAAGCAAAGTTTGTATAGGAATGAAGTGTTAATATATGTAGAATAATTTATATGTATATAAACTATTTAAAGTTTTCAAAATAAAATTTGTAATACTTGAAATAGTAATCGGCATTATCCCGAACGCGAAAGCGATACGGAAATATTTATATCAATATTTTATGATAAATAATTAGATTTAAAATATTTTTGCAATATTTTAAGAAATTTTAATGAGAAATGGGATTAGGATATGAATTTTAGTGGGCATTTAAAAAATTTCAGTAATAAATTTGTTTTGCGTGTCGTTAGCTTTTGGTTTGTTGTTTCGAAATCGCTGTTATTCCAATTGCATGTGTTTGCTATTTTTAGGCTTTGTTTTTGTACAGGATGTTACATCATTGGCAATTCGTAGATTTATTTCTTTCCTTGTGGGTATATATCTAAACTTTAAACTAACATTTTATCTAAACAATTTTAACGGTCAGTGACATTTCTATTAATTAGCACGAACAACAAGAGATTAAAAATAATTATAACTGTTTTTTAAAAATTAAACAGTTTCTTTCTTCATCAAAATTGTTTAATTGTATTGGCTTCAAATTTTTTAATTTTATTACATATTTGTACATTTTAATAATAAAAATCAACATTAAAACTAATTTGAATTTAATACTCGATTCGCCTACAGATGGAGCTGCAGATTTAAATTATACGTTTTATTGATATCTATGAACACAATATGTTTTTTTTTTTTAATTGCTATGTTTATCAATCAATATATTTCATTTCTGAATTAAATTTTTTATTTTTATTATTTTTAAATAATTTAAAATAGTCTACTAAATAAAAACACGTAAATTATATAAATATGCAAATTACACATTGCGTTCTCCATACTATTGCAGCTTTCATTAATCATTTTAAATTTTGTTTTGAATAATAATTTGCAGTAGGGCTTCAAGCAAATATAATTTATGCAAAAGCTATTATTTTATCATTATAACAACACTTCTCACTGGGGGGAAAAACACTAATTTCACAAACAAATTGGATCGTGTCAAACTTTTTTGTTTCGCGGCGAACTATAAAACATGTGAAATTTTTTTGCGCACTTCGTGTACAAAATTAAAAATACATTAATGTCGCGTTATTAGCGACAAGAGTATTACTCCGACTAAAAAAAAAGTATATCACATACAGAAAATACTCTTTTATTCATATTCAAAACGATACAACTAAGGCCGATATTCTTGAAACGAGTCTTCTCGGGGTGGATTGTTTCCGCATTACTTACAGTTTAAAAATATAAAAATAAAAAACAAACATTTACAAAAGCCCGAATAAACACAAATATTTTATGCTTACAATTGTATCATTAATATATTTTAATTACGAATAGCTATGTGTTTTCAAACACCAGCTTAATTATATTAATTTTAGATACAAGAGAAGATAATTTTGCCCATAAATTCGGCAAAGATATCTTATTTTATCTAAAATATTGCAGCACATAAATATTTAATATTTTAATTAATTTATTTCAGATAATTCAATGGGTTTTAATACAAATTCGTAGGATTCTCGATTAGGTCAAAGTTTTCGGCAGGAATTTTAATGTAGATATAAAATCATTCCAGACATTTCTAATCCAAAAATGTTTCTAATTTTTATCGAAATTAAAGGGATTTATTTTTACAGATTAAAGGAAAACTTAAAGAGATTATAATCATGTTTTTCACTGAAGATAGATGCTCTAGAATTCAGAGTTTAGATTCTAGAACCTTATACATAACAAATTTTAAACTTTTCCAAATTTTGAAGATAATTTTCTGTTTCTAATATTTAACATTAAAAATAAATAATAACTTATTTATAAGCATGTAAACATCTTGATATAGTTTCTATTTAAAAGGTCATGTGATTAGATTCCAATTAACTCTTTTAATTAGATAATTATATAATACTATATCAAGGAGATAAGACGTTGTAATTCATTAATAAATCCTTTATTAACCAAGATTATTAAGA
Organism: Centruroides sculpturatus; assembly: GCF_000671375.1. NCBI lineage: Eukaryota > Metazoa > Arthropoda > Arachnida > Scorpiones > Buthidae > Centruroides > Centruroides sculpturatus. The sequence goes on along the minus strand of NW_019386941.1, from coordinate 4,726 downwards.
CTTTTCATCATAAACAACATTGAAATAGGTTTTCTTTATNAAAAGGTCATGTGATTAGATTCCAATTAACTCTTTTAATTAGATAATTATATAATACTATATCAGGGAGATAAGACGTTGTAATTCATTAATAAATCCTTTATTAACCAAGATTATTAAGACTTTTCATCATAAACAACATTGAAATAGGTTTTCTTTATCATACCTTTACTCATTGGATATTCATGAGTCACATGTGACATCCAATCAAAATACTGTATATGGTTTACTTCTGTTGAATGAATTGTTATTGTCCTGTCAAAGATTTAACTTTTTGTGTTATGTTTTGTTACCTAATAAAGTAGATATACTAACTTGTAAGAATTTAATTGCAAAATATGGTGTAAACAATAATGGCATGAGTCAGATTAAGAAATTTATTGAATGTTTCTGGTCTTTGAACTTATTCTAATTTATAATTAAAATAATGGTTGCTAATGTTCCTACTTAATCATTAGATTTATCTACTTTTATAATTTAATAGCATTTAAATATAGTTTACAATATTTAATGTTTTCAAATCTTGCAAATCCATTATGTGGCATAGATCTATTTCTGTGCGAGTGTAATGAAAACATTAGTTGTATTGTGTATTGTTTTGATTTGTATAATAATTACATGTTAAAATGTACTATGAAAGAGTGTATTATGATATGCCAATGAAGTAAATCATTCTATTATTCAGTTAAAGTTTCTATTAATGATTAATTTTGAAACAATTGTATTGTTTGACATTAATTTAGATGTGCTCCCTATTTTTACAGATTATACTATAATTTTAAAGTGTATGTTACATTAAACAAACAGTAATGGAAATTATATTCCTGCAATTTAAATGATAGAATAAGAAAAACTCCAGTGAGTTTGAGTTTTGAAAAAGTTTAAGTTTCTTAATTTGCAATTTAATTTATAAATAAATAATTTGCAATTTAATTTATAGAATGAAATGTAACTATTATCTAATGGTATTATTTTTCCATTATTATCCTTTTTGTAAATAGGATAAAATTTTCTATATAAAGTACCATTTATTTTGAAGAAATATAATTTTTCACATATCACACAAACTGTATTAAACTATGGCTAAGTTTTAGAATACCTAATGTAAAAGCAAAGTTTGTATAGGAAAAATAAATCTTTAAAATTGTATTAAAATTTGGAGCTTCTTTATAATGATGGAAAACAAACTGTGTTTACTAGAGGATATGTTAAATTGTATGGTAATATTTTAAAGAAACTCAAATAAATGATTAGACTATAGAAGTGTTACAGTTAGAAGACATTTGTGTTCTATAGAAGTGTATCACTGCCAAAAGATTTTCAATTACAGTAGAATTTTCATGGTTTTTTGCTCTTATTTCATTATACATTTTGACTGTAGGCCCTCCTCAGATTATGAAAACTCTGAGTGAAATCTTTTAGTAGTGTTACATTTGTAAAATTCATCTATTTAATATTTATTCAAAATAATACCATACTGGTAACAGGTTTTTTTTGAAAAATATATGTGATGATGATGTATTAATTTTCAATTGAAGTATTTTTTTCCATATTTGTAATGCTCATTTTGGATTAGTGGTATAATGGCTTTCTAATATTAGCCAGAAGAAAATATTTCAAGTATTAACACAATATTTTGTTGTATTTTATATCAGAAAGAAAAGAGAAAAAACTGCCAATAACACATCACATTTTAAAGGTTTTACATGAAATAGAAAAACCAATAAATGCAACTTTTTATTTGTTTAACAATAATAATATATTTACCATAAGAAAAAAAGTAATATAAATGTATGTATGATTGAAATTCTGTATATAACTATATGAAATAAAATTGTTTCTATTAAAAAGGCAAAAACAAAACAAAATTACATGAAAAGTGGATGGGATAAAAAATGCAGCATATGGGCAATCTGCCAGGGGATAGTGCCTCCAAAGGATTTTTAAAGGAACCGGTTACTATCTAAATGTTAGACAAGTGAGGAAAACCTGGAAGATGGCCAGCTCATTGGTTGGATACAAAACCCCAACCATCCATTACTTGTTAGTGATTTTTATCCACTCATTTACTGGTTGGCCTAATGAGAAGTTTACAATAGAATGTCATATTTTATAATTAGTTCATTAGTGGAAGATTACAAAAGATCTTAAGATACATTAATTAAGCAAGCAAATTCTGATAAAATATTTAATGATTTAATTTCTAACTATTATGATTGAAAATCTTACTAACAAATCTATTGGCTAATTTAGAATTAGTTTTATGTATATTTATTGAATATTCTTGTTGGTGAGATCCAGTTTTATTTTCAAGTGGTTTTTATATGGAAACACCAGTTCATATATAAACATATCATAGCCTATTGATATCTAATTAGGGTTGTCATAAATCTGGGTTTGGACTGGAAAGTCTTGGAATTGTGGCAATAACTAGGATTGTGTTCAGAAGTAGGATCTAAATTTCTTTGTGTGGGAAGAAATAAAGAAAAAATAAATTATTTATAGCTGCAACAATAATTCTATGGTTTGGAAGATTGTTATGGACTAACTGCCTTGGCCATCCGGCCTATTATATATCCAGCCCTTATATTTTAATTTTAAAAAATATTGTATTATTATTACATCTGTATTATACGATAAAAATATTAATAAAATTAATAAAAGAATGAAATTGAAAAGTAATATTAGTTAAGCCAAACTGAAATTATTATTATATTTAAATAGTAGCTAAAAATAAATGAATACCAGTTGTTTTTATGTTTATGAGTTAAACCGAAAAGTAAGGGGAATTAAATTTCATCATGAAAAAATTAATGATTAATTAGCTGATGATCATTTAATTTGTTCGTAGATGACTGTTTTATTAAGATTAGATAACATAAAACATTACTGTAATCACATTATTATTCATAGATGTTTGGGACATTTGTCTGGAGTTCAGTTAAAAGGGAACAGTTAATTTTAGATTACTTTGAAACAAGATCAGATATACAGTATATTACAGTAACAACAATTTATGAACAGTCGTATAATAATGATCTATTTACTATTTTTCTTTGTCTTCAACGAATATATACAAGTACATTAAAAATTCATATTTTTTAATAGAATTACATCTGTAGGGGCATTGAGAGTAGTTGCCAGACCCAGAGAAAAAAATTTACATGGGTTCCAAGTGAATAAATTATTCTAAAATTTATTTTCAGTTTTTTTATGGATATATTACTTTTTTACAAAATAAAGAATAATTATTGTTAAGCATTTTATATTATAATAGTGTAAAAATACAAATTGTGGGATAATGTCCAGGCTCCTGTGAATCCCAGGTTTGGAGAATACAGATTTATGTCTTTATGTGATGTGAAATTTACATATTCTTCATAGCAACAGATAAAATCAAATAATTTCTCATGTTTCATAACAGATCATTACTTTGTTATAAAAAAGATCATTATTTTACTTCTGATAATAAATAATCTAATATTATGATGCATAATCAGAAATACTGAATTAATTAAAACTTTTAAAGATGCATCAATTAATATTTCATCACATTTATAAAATATCTATAATTGAATATTTTGATGGTAACAATGTTAACTAGTATAGCATTTATATTAATTAATATTGTTAATTCAGTAAAACTTATTTATTATTCATATTGAATAAATATATAATAATATATTGAAAGTTTTCTGTTTTATTTAACAGATCTAAAGAATTAATTAAAAAGGCAATTTTAGAAAATGATTTTATGAAAAATTTAGAAATTGTACAGATAAGAGAAATCACAGATTGTATGTATCCAGTAATTTATCCAAAAGACAGTCTCATTATCAAAGAAGGAGATGTTGGTAGCATTGTTTTTGTTCTAGAAGGTAAGTTAAATATTGTAATTGTCAATATTTGAAATATTTTATATTTACCAGTATAGAATGATTGACATAGAGAGCAATAATGATATACAAACTTATTAATTTTTATTAATATCTTTGTCTCTGTCAAATTGCAGTTCAGTCTGATTAGTTAGCTAGATAATGTACCCAGAACGAATAACTTATGTGCACAGAAGCAAATGTTTTCAAACTACATCAGATTTCTTCAAGCATTATAATTATTTGCATTAGTTTTTTGCTTCTGTGCACATCGGTTATCAGTTCTGTTTACATTGTTAACTATATATCTTGATGCGATGTAGTGTTTTTACTAGTTAGCTAGATAATATACATCTGAACACAAGTATTTTTTTTTTGGTTTTTAAGTGATAATCATTGTAAAAAATGATTTTGATCAAAACCTGTTCCTTTAGAACTGTATACAAGCATGATTGATTCTCTCTAAACATTTATTTAATATAGATTTCATTTTATGAAATCATGATTATTATTATATAGTACATGCCATGTTTAGTGTTGAAAATTAATGCATGAAAGCTTGTATAGGTATTTTTTATTTTATTAATGATCTTATTTGATAATCTGTTTTCAAATGCAGATCATATAATATTTGATTTTTTATTACTTGATGCAAAATGTAATTTTTGGTGATCTGTCCCACTTTGTTTTCATTCACTCAGACAATTACAACTTTGCTTTACTATAATTTGCAGCAGCAAGAAATTTAATACAAAGCATGTTTTTATAATAAGGTTTTACCTCAAGTATTATTTATTTAAATGATATCCATA
>NW_019386940.1:0-17513 GCF_000671375.1 Centruroides sculpturatus | reverse complement strand
AGATGATGTTATATGATGATCATCATATTAGTAGAAATTTCCATCAAGCATATGGACTACTTTCTATGAAAAAACAGATTTAAGAAATGAGAAGAGTGGAGATTTCTAGAAATTCAAGAAGATTAGCTAATATTTCTACAAACTCTATAAACACATCAGTTATGTCTTTGAATATAATTGATGTGCGATAATACATTTTAAATTAATTCGAGTTATCTCGGGATTGGGGCTTAAGGCTCATTACATCCTTACTTCTAACTGGATAATAGAATGACTACAAAGTCACTATGGAATTTTTTTTTTAAATTGTTGTAAAGTAATACAATGTAGTTATTTTTTTTTAATTTAATGTTTAATTTAATTTAAAATTATGCCATTTACTGAAACACTTAAAAATGTAACATGACATCACTAACAAGGAGAAAGCCAATGTTTGCCTCTCCGATTCGAACAAAACTAGGCAAGCACATAACCCTAAACACAAACAGATCCTTATCAAAATAATAGGACCCACTTCTCAAGCATTTTTGAAAAATGGACCCCTGAAAATTGAGTATTTAGCTTATAAGTCTTTAGAAGGTTCAGTTCTCATAACTGATATAACCAAGTGGATAAGATGCTAGGTGTAGGTATGATGCTAGGTGTAGGTGTAGCTTTGCAATTTTGAGCCTTTCCAGTCTTAGATTTTTTTAAAATGTGTAACGAACTTATTTTATTAGTTTACTGTACTGTATCATTAGCATTATTATTACTATTGTTATTCCTCAAGTTTAAAGGTTATAAAAAGATTTAAAAAACGTGAAGTTATCTCCCATTTAGTGAAAATGAAGTCTCTGTAGATTTAACTCCAGTATGTCATTAAATAAAATTTTTACTTCCTCATATTAATTTTCAGATAGTATTATATTGTTATATTTGAAGTGTAACAAACATGAGTGCACGAGGAAACTGTTTATAACATTAAAAATTAAAAAAAACACTGCAACTATGCTACCCTATATTCATACCAGACTCGTCTTTTTTTGACCATCCACAGTAATGTCTGAAGCTTATTTGCTTGTGCTGTCATAATATGTAATCAGAAGTGAAAATATCTGAAAATAAATATGAAGAAATAAAAATTTTATTTAATGTCATACAAGCGTTAAATCTACGGAGATTTAATTTCGCTAAACAGGAAATGGTATCACGTTTTTTAATATCTTGTGTTATAAGCTTTAAATGTGAGAAATAAGAGTAGTAATAATAATACTAATGATATGGGTAAAATAATAAATCATTTTGTTACACAAAATTAAAAGAAAAAAAACTAAAAGTGCAAAGGCTCAAACCTACATCAAGCCGTTCCTATGTCTAGTTTCATATTCACTCAGCTATCTTAATTACAAGTGATTCTTCCAAAGATTTATAAGCTACACACTCAATTTTCAGAAAATAATTTTTTGGAAATGCTTGAGAAGTGGGTCCTATTATTTGGACAAGGATCTGTTTGTGTTTAGGGCTACATGCTCACCAAGTTTTATTCAAATCAGACAGGCAAACGCCTGGCTGTCTTCTTGTAAGCTAAAATCAATAAAACCTTTTTTGAAGCTAATAGCTAATATTTTCAAAAATTGAATAGCCTATACTTTTGTTGAAACATAAAATGAATATGACTAAAATTCCTCCTTAATTAGACAAAAATTACAGGAGTTATAGGGAATTCACAAAAACACACACAATGGCTTTTATATTATTAATTCAAGCAGTATAAAAAGAAATTTGGTATTACTAATCATAATTAGCAAGTTCAATACCAAGAAGACTAGTATCATATCATATAATCCATTCACATACAAAGTTTTTATAATTTACAAGCAGATATATTTGAACTTCTATTTTTAAAGTTAATTTTATCTTAATTACTGTGTGTACTGTATTACTATAATTAATTATTGTATTATCTTAATCTTAACTACATAGCAGAAAATTTACATACATATTCAAGACTTTGAAGTACTTGTAAAAATATTTCATCACATATTTGTTGAGAAATTTATAAACAATTTCTTTGAAAAAAAAAAAAGTAGTAATCTATGAGGTATGTACCTATGCAAGATGCAAAAGAAAATCAGTTAGCGTATGAGATTCCTAGGAATTCAGCATAAAGAACAGAGAATATGTTAAGAAGAAAAATGACAGCCTTGGTTGATGAATACATAAAAACAAGTGATATGATTTTTCAGAATGATTTGTATTTTGAGGGAGTCAAAAGGCAAGAGAATTTCTCACAAGCAGAGAAATTATATATAATATAATTTCTCACAAAAGAGGCATACAACATGGAATACCATATTTACTTGCATATAAGACAAGGTTATTTATTTATTTTTCACTGTTTCAAAAACCTAGGTCTTCCTATATGTGCAAGCAAAGGGTTCTTTGCATTTTTGCAATAATTTTTGTGAACCATGTTGTGTGTGAGATCGAGAACTTGATTTTGCTCTAATTTACGAAAATATTTCTCTAATACGATTGTTAAGAAAACATCGCGCAGAAAAAGGATTGAATGTCATCCTTCTAATCAACAAAACACTAAGAAAATATAACAATCTATTGTTAAAGGATGAGAATGCCAATATTTAACTGAATAAACAGGATGAATCTAACATTTCATAAACCAAAGATTACACCATATGTCCCGTTTTGACAACTTCTTATTGTCTCACTGGACCATTTTCTTCTTTGTTCGATATGGAATCGGAGAGAAAATTATTTCATTATTCTGCTAACAGAACTCTTGATGAAATAAAGAATTATTCACAGTGTAACCCTAGGGGTAGACTTGGGTGGAATGCCATTTGACTTATATCTTGACACAGTTTAACAGAGTGACACTAAAGCGGTCTTTGAGAAACAAAGACTGTTTGAAAGCTTGGATCAAAGATTTTCTGTTATATCAACCACAGAGACATTAAAGAGATTCGGGGTTCCCAGGATAAAGAATCAATTAATATTTTGAAAGATATCCTTCAGAAAGTGAATAATTTCGGAAAGCAACCATCTGACGTACATGCGAGTCCCCGGAAATAGCCCCCGCAAAAGGGAAAGATATAAGAAAAAAAGTTTGTTAAGTTAAATCGTCAAGAAAGCAAATTATATAAGTATCGAATCGGCGATACCGGACTTTGACGTCAGCGCTCATAGAGAATAACAGGAAAAACAAAATTTTAGATATAAAAGAAGAAAATTTAAAATATTAAAGTTAAGACGCAGTTTAGAAAGCAAAACGAAACTAGAAAAAAAAAATATCAAAAAGCATAGGTGTCATAATCAACAATTAAATGTGATCAGATTCGAAAAGATGGTGTTGGATAAACCATCTTTAGCCGACCTTTCCCGCGCGCTTTACGAAGCTCTGTTTACACCTGGAGACAGGTGGATGACCAATTGGAAAACAGTGATGTAAGATCTATCCAATTAGTAAGAAGCCGATCGCAAAAACCCTATAAAAATGCAAAATTCAAGGACAACAAGACTTCCACTAAGACTTTCACCAAGACTTTTCCACCTAGACTACCTGTTGTGTTCATTTGTTGACAGCTGTCGTGCTTCCTTTCATCTTTTGTGTGCTGTCACTTCAGATTCCGAACTTCTCACTCGATGCAGTCACAGGGCCCCTCCAGCGTAGGACCAGATCGACACCGAAAACAACTTACGAAGACAACTCAAAGTTCTGAACTTAAGGACCTTTGCCAAAAAAATTATGTAAGCATTATCGTCCGGAATAAATGGTTTGCCTTTGTAAAACACTTGTCTTTGCTGCCTTTAAAAACCGTCACCCACATACGTGTAGACCTTAGACCATCCCGACAATAGGGGAAAAAATCTCCCCCCAATCGGCGTTCCTACATACACACAATTGAAAGAAATGCTATTTATCCTAGTTATAGAGATGCATTAAAACAAGGTAATATATTGTTTAATATTGTTAAAGCTCTGCCTGCATTAGCACATACAGTCTTAGTGTACAACAATAATGAGAACTCAACATCTGACCAGANGAGAATAACGGGAAAAACAAAATTTTAGATATAAAAGAAGAAAATTTAAAATATTAAAGTTAAGACGCAGTTTAGAAAGCAAAACGAAACTAGAAAAAAAAAATATCAAAAAGCATAGGTGTCATAATCAACAATTAAATGTGATCAGATTCGAAAAGATGGTGTTGGATAAACCATCTTTAGCCGACCTTTCCCGCGCGCTTTACGAAGCTCTGTTTACACCTGGAGACAGGTGGATGACCAATTGGAAAACAGTGATGTAAGATCTATCCAATTAGTAAGAAGCCGATCGCAAAAACCCTATAAAAATGCAAAATTCAAGGACAACAAGACTTCCACTAAGACTTTCACCAAGACTTTTCCACCTAGACTACCTGTTGTGTTCATTTGTTGACAGCTGTCGTGCTTCCTTTCATCTTTTGTGTGCTGTCACTTCAGATTCCGAACTTCTCACTCGATGCAGTCACAGGGCCCCTCCAGCGTAGGACCAGATCGACACCGAAAACAACTTACGAAGACAACTCAAAGTTCTGAACTTAAGGACCTTTGCCAAAAAAATTATGTAAGCATTATCGTCCGGAATAAATGGTTTGCCTTTGTAAAACACTTGTCTTTGCTGCCTTTAAAAACCGTCACCCACATACGTGTAGACCTTAGACCATCCCGACAATAGGGGAAAAAATCTCCCCCCAATCGGCGTTCCTACATACACACAATTGAAAGAAATGCTATTTATCCTAGTTATAGAGATGCATTAAAACAAGGTAATATATTGTTTAATATTGTTAAAGCTCTGCCTGCATTAGCACATACAGTCTTAGTGTACAACAATAATGAGAACTCAACATCTGACCAGACAAAAAACAACTTACTTCAAAATGTAGAGCTTCATAATATTGGAGTTGGAATAAAATGTGTTAGAAAAATAAATAATGGTGGAGTTGCTGTTGATTTAAGTTATCAAAAAGAAGCTGCACACTTCAAAGAGTTTGTAGACAGAGTCACAGGTTTAACATCCAACATGCCTAAAAAGAGATTGCCTTTAATCAAAATAGTGTCCGTTCCTTCAATTGTTAGCGAAGAAGAACTTATTGAAGATATATATAAACAGAATACACATTTATTTGAAGATATTTCTTTTCAAATATATGCTGAACAGATTAAAATTAGATTCTCCTTAAAACAAAAAGTGATGAATATGTTTCCTAGGTGATGGAAGTGTCTTCTGATATAAGAAAAAGAATTCTTAAAGGAAAGAAAGTTAACCTATAGTGCATATGAATTTATTTCAATACTGCAATGTTTGTCATTTGGACACATAGCGAGAAATTGCCCTGCATCTGAGAACATATGTAGCCATTGTAATGAGAACCACTTGTTTAAAGACTGTACCAAAAAAACATGAAAACCAAAATGTGCAAATTGCCTGAGGAAAAATAAACAAGAACATAATCACAATACAATGGATAAAATGTGTTCTACATATCTTGAAGAAAGGATAAAATACAGTGGAACCCTATTAACAAACTTAATCCATTCTGCGACTCCGTTCGTTAACTGAATTGTTCGTTAACCGAAGTAATTTTTCCCATAGAAATTAATGTAAATGCAATTAATCCGTTCTAGTCTCCAAAATTTTTGTGATTTTATTTGTAATATACAGTAATTTTCTTTGATGAAAATGTCGGAAAACGTAGTATCTATCATTACATCAACAAACATGTAAACTTTGTTTAATAAAATAGCACTGTACATATCTTCGTTTGCTGTAGTTGGTGGCAGAAAAGTGGAGATGTACGAACCTTAATGCTTAGAAGGGGCATCCCTTCCAAAAAAATAACGAGTAGCACTTCATCAGAAGATTCTTCGAGTCGAAGTCTCTTTCGGTAAAAAACCCCACCAGTGACTAAGTGGTCTTCGTACCTTGAACACGGGGAGTTTGTTTGTGGGTTCGCACCCCACTCGGACGGGCTGGTCACGTAGAGTTTTCTGGGTTTTCTCCAAGTCTGTAACATCTAAATAGGGACCAGTTTCCCTTAAAAACACCTCCCAGAAGGCATTCCCCCTAGGCAAATCACCCAAGTGTTGCGTTGCCATAAGTTGCGTTGCCATAAACTTAACAAACAAACAAACTCTTTCTGTAAGGAACAAGAAATTGATCTAAAGTTGATTGTCTTACTCTTTCAATCAAAATTTTTCTCAGATGCGCTAGTGCATTGTCGTTTATATTGCATTGTCTTTTTTTATTGCCATTATGACTTTTTTCTTTCTTGGATGCCATATTGATTAAATATAAAAATCACAAAATTGAAAAAAGAAGTATAGCACAAACACTCGGAAAAGCAGTGCTTAACTCGCGCACGCCTAACACCAACAAAATTTCACACAAAATACCGTTACATTCATTATCCGAATATTGTTCGTTATCCAAGACAAAATTTTTGCAAAATAAAAGTTCATTAAATTAAATTAACCGATTTGGTCATTAACCAGGATGTTTGTTAACCGGGGTTCCACTGTACTTAAATAGAATTGACCTTACATAACACAATTGTTCAATTACAAACTGAAGAACTTGAGGTAACTCTGATAGTAAAGAATTTATCATATATTCAGTGAGGTATTTCCTCAGGTTACACTAATGTGATTTAATGTTTGTCTTGTATTTAATTTTATGTATCGCATTTCTTGTATATAGTTTTATGTACTGTGTTGTAATATTTTGAATTTTATTGAAAAAACTTTTTGAGGCTTCTCAGAACCTCCCTGTCACAGTGTATCTTTAGGTGGGCAACCACAATGTTGCGACGTTTTTGTTTTGTGTGTATTGTTTTATATTATTCTTGTAATTTGTAAATGTTTTATCATTTCTTACTTGTTAATCTTAATTGTTTATCTTAATTTTATTTTTTTTCTATATAATATTTCAATTACATTTATTCATTGTATTCACTTCCTTTGTTTCTGGATTCACTTGGCTGTGTGTAAACGGCGCCAAGTACATACTAATTTTTTGTATGTTTCATTAAAAGAATCTGAATCTGTCTCCCTGGACCACTTATGGCCCAAAATCCACAAAATCAACTTTTGTCTTCGAAAACATGCAATCACCTGATCATTTTCCCAGGTCTGAAGAGATTATAAGATCGACACACTCCACTTCAGAGCAATCGTCCCTTGGAAGCAACTTCTCCTCATCAAGCTGCAAAAAAGATCTCCAGTGTCCTCTTGTATTCTTGAAAAAAAGGAAAAAGGTAGGATGTTTCACATAATTTTTGTAAACTCTCTCTGGGATTCACAATTTGATATCAGAGAATTCAGGTAGCTCAAATACTCTTAATGTCTGTTATACACAGCTTTATTGCTATTGTATCTGTACTTGTGTAGCTTTTTGTTAGGTTTCAGTTAATCATTAAACTTTTGTTTTTGCTTGTTTGTTAATGGTGTCTGTTACTCATGTGAGCCGCCGGGGAGGTTGGGAAGTCCTCTTCTTCCAGCCACAGGTCAGTGACCTACTTTCTTGTCAAGGATGGCATTTCATTCAGTTATACGTTACACGAGTGGAGGAGAGTTGAAGGGGTCAACGATAAGACGTTGGCAAAGTTGAGTAACGACACCATTTAAAAACAAAACAAGAGTTTATTTAACTCGCTAACTAAATAAAAATTTACAAAACTCCTTCGACTTCGCAGATGAGAGAGAGAGTTCACAATAATATTTCGTACCTCTGAGATAATATCGGATGGATATTCTATCTTTAATTGTTCCTAAAGGCGGTGCGAGGTGTGGCCCCAGGTCTTCCAATTAAGGTCGTACAGTAGGTATAAGGGAAGTTAACGTCCGTCTTGGTCGTTGTTCGTTCGATTGGCGACCCCTCCGACTCTCCTCCACTTGCGTAACGCATAACTGAACGAAACGCTATCCTTGACAAGGAAGTAGGTCACCGACCTGTGGCCGGAAGGAAAGGACTTCCCAACCTCCCCGGCGGCTCACATATTGGTTTGCAGGAGTGGGGTCCAACTCTTTCGGAAAATCAATAAGGCAGAGGAGGCTATAGTCAAGAAAGTGTTTGATTTAAATCAAAGTAGGGATTTAGACCTAAGATTTATTTAGACCTAGTTTTTAGATTTAGACCTAGTTAGAGTTTAGAATATAGACCTAATGGAGGAAGCAGCTCGTAATGCAGCTAGGGCAGGCAACCCAAACCCAAAATCCAAACCCAATGCCGAATCTCCTTACGTTAAAAGGATTGAGTATTATCTTATTACCAGTATTCTCTGGAGAGGCTGGAGGCCCCAGAGTAACAGATTTCTTTGATTCATTGATGGATGTTACCAAGGTAGCGGCATGGTCAAAGGCACAGATGTTGGCCATGGCCAAGCTTAAACTTACCGGGATAGCCCGGGAATTTGTTAGGAAGGACCGTCGAATCAAGGAAGTAGAGGAATTCGACAAGTTCAAGCGACTGACAATAGAGCGCTTTGACCGCAAACCCTTTACATTTTGACTAAATAGATTTTATACGTGCGTTCAGAAATGGGAGGAAGACGTACAGACGTATGCCGCTCGACTACAGGCGTTGGCTATGGAGATAGAAATCATGCCGGATGCTGACGCAAATGCCACGGAAACTGCTATCATTCACAGAGTCCAAAGCAAGGAGCTAGATGAAAGATTAACCCCTTCTGAGCCACGCTCGAGTGTGACTCGAGCAAGTTTTATAGCGTTACGAAAAAATCGGTCGTTAAGGCCACTTTTGAAAAAAAAATTTTTTTTTAATTTTTGGAATGTTTTTTAGGTTCCCAAATTTTTTCAGAATTTTTTGCGCACGCGAAAAAATTTTATCGCGATTTTAATGAGCCTTTGATAAGGCTCGATTAAGGCTTAATGTTTTTTTAATGGGAGTTTTTTATCAAAATTAATTTATCATTCTAAAGTTGTAGCGCACCGATTTTCCTTCGGTAAAGTTATTTAAAGCTGCTTTCTGATGTCAAAAACGACTTCCGATAGTTTTTTAATTTTTTTAATTAATAGATTTTATTATATAGAAGTTTAATTAATTAGGGGGGTCGGAAATCGCAATAAAAATTATAACTTTTTAAAATATTTAAAAATATACCGCCAGATTGAAGTCACCCTACTTTAAACCCTTGTCCTCCCGCGATGTCTATGAGAATGTCCCGGGAAATCCGACTCCAGCTGTGTTCAAGGTCATCCAGCTGTGTAAACAATAACTCATCGGTGTTAAATTTCACAGAAAGGCCAGACAAAAAAACTTAGACTTTGAAGCTTTTTCTTCAAAATTAACGCATTTCTTTCGTTTTTTTTCAGTTTTAAGTATTTTTTATGCTTAATTAAAAATTCTAAAAAAATGGGCGGCTCAAAAGGGGTTAAAGGTGCAATTCTTAAATGGAGTCGATATATGCATAAAGCAACGAACAATGTCCAGAGAGTCTGCTACCTTTGACAATGTGGTAAAAGCCACCATTAGCGAGGAAAGGATAGAGAACTTTACTGCCCATCCTCAGGGGATCCTGCAAACAATTAGAGAAGGCGACAGATCAACTGATTCCTCCCCCTCAATAAACGATCTACGGCAACTAACTTCGGCAATGGAGGAGCTTAAGGCTCGAGTGGATGGTTTGACCAGAGCCCCCTCTCAAAACAACACTAGGAACCCTGCATCAAGACGAACCCATCGAGGAGACTATACTGATAACACCTATAATAATCCGACGCTCCAGCGAAGCAAATATCGCTCAAACTCCCCTAATCGCAGATGCGCTCAGCCGAGTAACCAACCTAGCAAATGCTCTACGCATTCCTGAAACGACTTTCAGAATCAACGTAGATGGGAAGGCATTATCTGTAGTATCAGCGAACAACAATCCTCAATATTATTTTAAAAGAAACCCTACCGAGGAGAATGAGATGAGGTGGAAAGGCAGGATAGGACTAACGACAACTGTGTTAAAACCTAACCCTATCATATTAGTCTACATTAATAATATTCCTGTGAAAATGCAAGTTGAACGTAGAGTGGAACGTACGCCCATATCAAATGACCTAGCGAACAAATTGAAGGGGAAAACTCATATCAAATTTGAACTTAGACAAAAATTAGGACCCATCTTAGGGAAGCTAACTACCTCTATAGGAATAGTGATGCCTACGCTTAAATTACGGGGAAAGAAACTTTGCATGCCGTGTGGTATCGTACAAGCCGAGGTCACAATCCCATGTGAAGGAATCTTGGGCAGAGACGTCATTGAAGCAGCACAACTAACGTTAGACCTTGCTAATGCACAAGTGATGCTACTCAATCGGAAGCCTATACATTTTTGCACACCCCTAAGGCCACACAGAAGGAAAAAAAAGGCAGAAGGACATAAATAAAAGGGAGAATGCATCGGACATCCCACAAACTGAATGAATAGCTCCCGCCGAAAGAGAAAAGAGAGGAAACTGACAGAAATGGAGCAAAAGAGGAAAAACTGCAACCCGTAGAAAATTTAAGTGACCTAGAATACAGCGGGATAACAAGGACATGATTGTCGATTGCCCTATAGTATCACCAGAACAGGACATACTTACAGTAACGTCTCAACAGATTATTACTACTGACCCTTGGGATGAATTTATTTTGAATTCTATACTCCCTCCATTCCCGGAAGAACAAACGGAACCGAAAAGTGAAAGTGAAAGTGACAGTGGTGAAACTGAGCCCGAAAGCTAAGTCCACGAATCGGACATGGAAGAAGAACAAGAAGTTACTCCTCCCTATGCACTTCGAAGTCAGGGCCCAGTTGCGGATCAACCATGGGTTATGCCTCAACCCACTCATAGTCGTATTTCACAACTTATTTCTCTCGCCTCTAGTCGGTCATCCTCAACTTAGGTCTGCAAATAAGTTGTAACATATTGCTAGGGCATTAATTTCATTTCAAGAATAGAGGAATATAGAAAAAGGGCTCTAATTAAATTAACCTAGTCCAAAGTCATTCCCTTATTTACTCTTAGATCTCAATAAAGTCAGAGAATTCAAGCATTAATAACTATATCTCCCTATTTCAGGGGAAGAAAATCTACCCTATTTTTACCCTTTTATATTGGTTATTGTCTATTTTCCTTCCCACGATAATTTTTTTCGAAATGCGTATTCCAAACTTTATACCAGGATATAATTGATGCTAGATTCATTATTCTTTATTCGGTAAAACTTTTCTATATCCTAAATATCGCAATTTTAAATTAATGAGAGAGAGAGAGTAAATCCACCCATTATGTAAACCTACCTACCTCTACATCCCAGAGATATTCTTTACTCCATAAATTTTTACTAATATTGATATTATTTTATCTAACCCAAGAACAGTACCACTTCACTTCCAGAATGTGCTGATCCATGGGCCGACTAGCCAGTCACAGACTAAAATTCTTCACCTAATTCACTGACCTTCCCTCGTCAAAGATGCCAACCAGGTATCATCCTTCTTGAAGATTTTGCCCATATTCTGCTTGAGATATCCATCAATTCCTACTCCCAACTCCATCAAATTCATATCATTCATCTGCACCAGAAGACCTACAACCAGCCTCAACACCAAGAACTTTGAACTACTCTTCACCAATCAACAAGCAAGCACCTAACAAACAACCTAAGATGACTCTGTTAATTAATAACCTCCACCCGTAAATATTGTCGCGGTGTTAACGCATGCCGGGATAAAATTATATGTACACCTAGTTCTAATTTCTACGCCTAAATGTCAACCAATAAATTAAATATTCTTATCAATAAATGAAAGAGATGAAAAATAAGGGAGAGATTTCTAATCGTTTTGTAATCATACCTCTAGCCGAAAAAATCAATCAACCACCTAATTTTTAAAATTGCACTATCTAAGTACAGTTTTAAAGAAAGAAAAGAGTGATGTGAAATTCGAAGTTCATATAATTTCATAAAAGAAGTTAATCCTTTAAATTTACAATAAATTCCTTTAACTAGAGGAATTTGAACCTACAGAAACGAAATATAAAGTGCATGAGAAATTTATAACTCTTGCTATTTAACTATAAACATTCTCACAATCAACTCGTGTATAGTTTACAATTACTGGCAAAATTCGTCATAATGTTGTCATTCTAACACCAACTTTAACCCCACACCTGCTAAAGCAATTGGTCACCTGACAAATTTTCCCACCACATAACGTATAAAAGCCCTCCTCCTTCCCCTCTCGGGGGAGTCACCAATCGAACGAACAACGACCAAGACGGACTTTAACTTCCCTTATACCTACTGTATGACCTTAATTGGAAGACCTGGGGCCACACCTCACACCGCCTTTAGGAACAATTAAAGATAGAATATCCATCCGATATTATCTCAGAAATACAAAATATTATTGTGAACTCTCTCTCTCATCTGCGAAGTCGAAGGAGTTTTGTACATTTTTATTTAGTTAGCGAGTTAAATAAACTCTTGTTTTGTTTTTAAATGGTGACGTTACTCAACTTTGCCAACGTCTTATCGTCGACCCCTCCGACTCTCCTCCACTCGTGTAACGCGTAACTGAACGAAATGCCATCCTTGCAAGAAAGTAGGTCACCGACCTGTGGCCGGAAGGAGAGGACTTCCCAGCCTCCCCGGCGGCTCACACTCATGTATCGCCCACACTTTATCGACGACCCTTCCCACTCGACCTGATAAACCAATCCCGAAATTCAGGAAACTGTGCAAAAAAGAAACACACCATACACAGACAACGTGAGCAGTTTTCACCAAACCTTTGCCAGTCAATGGGTTAAGACGCAAGCCTTACCCCAGCTCCTCACACAGTGTATTCACATTTTTTACTATGTGCTCACCCTATGTGGTTTAAAAACAAAAGTATTTTATCTGGGTCATTTGAATCGTTCTTGTGTATTGTCAGGAGTAAAGATGAATAGCATTAGGAAAAACAAAGCTTTTTAATTGAATTCCAAATTGAAATTCAAAAATCACACAGGAGCCCGATATAACTTTTAATCCATTCTCATGTGAAAACATATGATTATTCAGAAATCAGAATTAAAAAAAACTCATAAGTGTAATTGACAGAGTGGATTTGACTGTTAAGAATTGGCAAGAAAGGTTCCGATTGTCCATCTTTGCATGAACAAATTATGTAATTGATTTAACAAGATTTTTCCTTAAAGTTTAAAATGCCAGTAATTTTTGTGGGACAAAATGTGCATTTGTGCACACTGATACTTTATTTCTGATTAAACAAAATAAAATTAAAATTGTATACATATATCTAATTTTCTTTATTTTGATCTTAATTAATATTAAAGATACGGTAATTAATATTAAAGATTCATACTCCATTCCTATCATACACAAAGTATCTGGAAAGGAATGTGGAAACAAATAAAAAAGTGGATTATTAAGAGAAAATATTGACAGTAGTTTCAATTTATTTTAGTTAAAGTATAATGTAAGTTTTCTAATTTAAAAATTAATTACTTAAATGGAAGTTTAGTACTTTAATTTGATAACGTTTGATTAAAATCCTGTTCTAAACTTGTTGGAATTGGCTGATATATAATATATTAGATTGTTCAGAGTGTAAGTTCGTTTTTTTACCACCAGACAGATTAGTTGTATTTTCCCCGCCATTTTCATTCTAAACCATATTATCATTATATATTTTGACAGCTAGCATTTTAAGGCTTATTTGTAAAAAATTTTGTTTGATTTTGTGCAATTGTTTATTTTTTGTATCCCATCAAATATGTAACATCGGAAGCAGCATTTTCGGCATATTTTGCTCTTTTATTACCGAAAAGGTAAGAATGCTGTTCAAACGAGAAAAAAATCGTGTGACGTGTATCGAGAAGATGTATTGACAGAACGACAGTGCCAAAACTGGTTTACAAAATTTTGTTCTGGGAAGTTCAATATTGAAGATGCACTACGTTCTGGACGGCCAGTTGAAGCCAATGAAAACAAAATAAAGGTACCGATTGAAGCAAACTGCCAAATAACAACATGTAAAATCACTAAGAGATTAAATTTGTCAAATTGAACTGTTTATGATTACTTGAAATAAATTGGTTTCGTTTCAAAGCTCGATATATGGATTCCACATGTTCTTAAAGAGAGATGCTCTCTTTGGTGGGATTTTAAGGAAATTTTTTTTGGAGCTTTTACCAGACAATTTAAAAATTGATTCAAAAGTGTGTTGCCATCGAGTAAACAAATTGAGTAATATCATCAAACAGAAAAGACAGCAAGAATTGATCAACAAAACAGGTGTAGTGTTTTACCACGATAATGTCAAATTTCACACAAGTTTGGTAACTGATCAGAAACTGTTATAACTTAGATGGGTGTACTATCACACCAACCATATTCGCCAGATCAAGTACACTCAGATTATTTACTTGTTCCAGTCTATACAAATTTTTTTTAACTGTGACACATTTACTTGAAATGACAATGTCAAAAATTACTTGGATCAGTTTTTTGTAAGCAACGATCAAAACTTTTATGAATGTGAAATCATGTTACTACCAGAAACAATTACAACAGGTATTTGACCAAAATGGTTGATATATATCATTCAATAAAATATTTAATTATTATAAAAATATTGTGTTTTTTTCCACAGGAAAAACGAACTTACTTTCCGAACAACCCAGTATATTACAAATTTTTATGAACTATACTTGAGCATTTTATGATAGACTTTTTGGCCCAAATGTACTTAGGCTAAAAGTTTGTATTTATTATATCCCAAAAGTAGTAAAAGTCTGCTGTAATTTTAAAATACCTGTGTGGATCCTTGTTTCCTCCTGTGGTTTGACGATTAATGGAATCCTTAAAAATCTGCCTTCTATAAATTTTCTCTTCTACAGTTGAACACGTAATCAATCGATAAACCACAACAGATTTGTCTTGTCCTATTCTATACACCCTATCTACAGCTTGAGCGTCTGTTGCCGGATTCCAACTGGGATCATCTAGAATAAAATCATATCATACATTCCATATTATTTACAATACCTAAATATCTGAAATATAGAAAAACTTAAAACTTACATCTGCTTTTGATTTTATTTGTAAGAACAAATGAGAAAAATAATTAATATGAATAAAAAAGTACAGGTTTAATTATAACAGATTCCTGGTTTTAAAATCCAACTGGTTCTAAAAACCAGAGCTGTAGAGTCAGTCATCAAAAATCCCGACTAGACTCCTTTTTTACTTTTCCAACTTATGTATATAAAAAACAAAAAGTATTTGAATCATATCACATTTGATCCTTTTAGTTTTTTGCAAATCTATACATTTCGAGATCTCTCAAATCCAAAAAATGTCAAATAAAGGGAAAAATTTCCACGTGCATATCTTGGTGTCTAATTTGTTTAATTTCTTTTTTCTGTTGAAATATTAAACAATATCTCAGAATGAGTAAAGTTTAAGAAACAAAATTTGTCACAGGAGCATGTGTATAAAGGGATTTAATGCTATTAAATTTTGGTTCTTAATTAAAGCTTGACAGGGTAGAGAGAGACATAGAAGGGGTCATGTGTCATATCTCCAGTGTGGTCGGCCTTGAGGAATATTTTATTCATTATTAGCATTCACAATTTATAATATAATCAAGATGGGTTAATAATAATAATAATAACTCTCCCGTGGTCACCACCTGGTTGTGATAGGAGAGCCCAGTAATTTTACAGATCCATAGAGCAATGCAAGCTGGAGCACAAGCTCCTGGTAGGGACACCCATGCCAGTAAGGTCTATGGGGAGAAATGAAGCTAAGAGTGACCACACCCACATTCTGTGGAGATAATTATCATGGTAGTAACCAGATCAAAGTGTGATACCGGTCATTGCCCAAATTAAGATTCAAGCATCAAGATTGGACATTGCCCAAATTAACAAGGTCCGCGTTCGTGGATTAGGCAGAGGCTCACATTCAAAAAATAGGCCACAGTCTCCCTCGGTTACCGGTGGCGAAAACAGCGCCGACCCAAGCATAGCTACTGCAATGCCCTCAACAGATTTGAGGAATCAACCTAGCCTTGGTGTTTCTGTGGCAATGCATCCACAGACCACAAAGGCTGGAAAACCATGCCAACGGATGAAATGGACAACAGAAATAAACGAGTTTATCATCCGTACTTACTACACAATCACAAGACTCGAAACAAACATGACAGCATACAGACAACAACTACACCATAGATTCACAAAACAATATCCTCACCTCACTGTCACCGAACAAAGGGTTGTCAATCAAAAAAGAACAATTATACATAACAACCTTATCCTACAAACAACACTTGAACTTATCAAACAACAGGTTGCTGATCAAATACATCAACAGACACTAGAATTGTTTATTGGCCACACTCTTTGGTACAGCCAAAGAAACATAAATAGGAAAGAAAAATAAAAGTTTTAGGAAGGATTAAGGTGGAAGGTGAAAGAAAGCGAGATAGGACAGAATGAAAACTGAACATCAACAGACAGAAACACTTAACATTAATGAAGATCACATAACCTGTCAGGTTAACCCAGCAACAAGCATTAATAATAGCACACATACAACAACCACTAATGATACTACAAGCACTTCCTCATCTATCATTGATAACATAGACATAGAATTAGTTAATACACTCTCACTTATATTTCAGGAAACACTTACTAAATATACTGGTACAGATCCCACACAATGACCACGAATACCAAAAATCAACACGTCAAAGGTAGTAGGAAAAACACTAAATTATGTAAACACTCACTACCACACTACATCCATTTAATTTCTACTCTCTCAGACATTCATACATTAGTTTATGCTGGGGCAGTCACAGTAGTGACACACCATGAACTGAAAATACAATCGCAGACAGACACACACAAAACACAATTTTATCACAAGCCTGCTTGGCAGAGAAGAATAGAAACACAAATAAATGACATTAGACAGCAATTAGGCAGGCCGACACAATACATTAAAAACAACATAACACCCAAATTAAAAAAACAACTCAAAAACATTTTCAAGAAAATCAAAAAAAAACACAAAACATCAACATCATAACACACACATTACACAATATGTCGATACACTAAAACAAAAACTTGCAGCCAAAGCACGTAGACTCAAACGATACAAAACATGTACACTATGAAAACAACAAAAATTATAGTAATACCTTGACTTATGCTACCCCAACTTACGCAAACCCAGAGTTACACGATTTTCAAATTGCATCGATTCGTCTTTTGTTTGAGCGCAACGCAACTCTTGATTACTCACTCCCCCCACACTATTGTTCAGCTTACATGTTTGGACGTGTCGTACAGAATCAACACATAGCTACAATTTATTTTGTGTTATTTATTTCTGTGTTTGTTATATCAACGGAGCATTCAGAGACTCTATGTGGTGATTTCTTGTAA
>NW_019386939.1:9733-18091 GCF_000671375.1 Centruroides sculpturatus | reverse complement strand
AATCTGTGATCTCTATTTTTTGTTGTTCTCTATACTCCCGGATTAAGTCACGGGCCATAAGTGACCCACGCCAAGAGCCAGAAGGGGTATCTGTTCTTGCGGCTCTGTCCGCCGCCTCGTTGATATCAATTCCCACGTGGCCAGGGGTCCACCCGATTTCTATGGGTTTGGGATGTTGAGTAATATTTTCCGCGATGTCAATAAGAAGTGCCGGGGACGAGAAGGAGATATTGCCTATCTCCTGTATGGCGGACTTACTGTCAGAGCATATGACTGACGGACCGTCTAGGCTTGAGCTTAGATGTAACGCCCGTTTTATACCCAGGGCTTCTGCCCCGTATANTTTGGGATGTTGAGTAATATTTTCCGCGATGTCAATAAGAAGTGCCGGGGACGAGAAGGAGATATTGCCTATCTCCTGTATGGCGGACTTACTGTCAGAGCATATGACTGACGGACCGTCTAGGCTTGAGCTTAGATGTAACGCCCGTTTTATACCCAGGGCTTCTGCCCCGTATACACTGCAATAGTTATGTAACAGCCAGGTCTCCCTGATGTTGTGGTCCGGGAGGACAATCCCTATCGACGTGCGGATCCTTGACTTGGAGGCATCTGCCCCTCAAGATTCCTTTGTGACTGGGTACATTTGAAATATGGCAATACTTATTCGCGCTTGTTGATGCTTATTAGCGCTGGAAACTAACGCTCTGTGTGTGCTTATATCCTTACTAACTGACAACCTGTGTAAATACAATTTTTTTTCTGTTGAAGCTTTTTAGGATGAGCATTGGCAGTTTTTTTCCTCTTTCAAGCGCTCTTGCTCCTAACTTTGGCCAATCATACACTCTTGTATTATAAAATAATTATGGTGGTAGTGAGAAGCGGAGTGCTCCTGCGAATGCACAGGTTGCACAAATGGTAGTTACGCCACTAATACAAACTTGTACTGTACTACACAAAGAAATTCGCTAAAAATTATTCCTCAACACAGACACGTATGTAAACTTAGGATATAAACTTTCGTTTGGTTCTATTTAAAAAAGATGAAAAACGATTTCTCAATCAAGAGTGCTTCTTTATTGGAAACCTCAAAAATTCCACTAGAGATCCTTTGATGAATGGGCACTTCTGCAACAAGAAAAGTGTCATAATTATTTCTTAGTGTTTCTTTCCATATCTTGAAATCCTAAATGTGTTATATATTCGTTTTATTAGCATGAAATAAGTTTTCACAGAAATATATCTACTGCAATATTATTCAAGAATAAATTGCAAATCAACAGTGGTAAAATGTAACTTTTACTTCTGTAATTAATATAATTAAAGATTTGTAAATTTACGTGACTAAATGCAAAAATGATATCTAAATTATTATAACCTTGATTATAGTTGGCGCAATGAGAAACTGCACTTGGTTAATACCAACCGTACCTATTTTCGGAGAGATAGTGTGACAGGATTGGATAGTGCCGTGGTAATTATTTACACGCCTGAGTAATTATATTGTACGTGTTTTATCAGTTATAATATGTCATTTACGTAAACAATCCCATCCTAGTGCCCTATCTCGCCTTAAAGAGAAAAACTTATATCTTTAAAATAATGTAATTAACATTATTATTATTATTATAACATTTATAATCTACTCATTTAGAAAATCATCTATAAAATCATTCATATTGTGTTATAAGCTCTAATGGCCTTTCAACATTTTAATAATAATTTACAAAGGGCCGTTATAGTTTATAATAAAGTATGAAAGTATAAAAAGTTAAAGAATTCAATGCTAAAAGTGCTTGAATAACGGAATAAGCTAGTATAAAATAAGTAATAAAACAATGAAATTCATTGCATTCTGAGCTTAAAATTCTCTTCAAACAATACCATAAACATCTTTTGATAAAAATGTGTACACTGAAATTTCTTCTGTATCAATTATGTAATACAGTAATCTTTTATTTAAGCTACTCTATTTTATAGCAAGATGATTGATGTCTTTTNGGAAAATAATAATAAAACAAATACGATAAAACAATTGTTTATTTGTGTACACAAAAATTATACATTATCATTCACATGTACTGTATATATAAACGAAAATTATTTCGGTGTATTTGACAATTTTTTTCTGTCAGTTCCATTACCATACCCACTTTGTCCTGGGCATTGTGCCTACACGCCTGTTACACCTGCCTAATTACATCACTAAGAGTGTTGCCCCATATCGTTTATCGTCCAAACCGGTATAATTTTCAAGAGTGAGTGTAAACAGGTGTAACAAGGCTAAACATGTATTTTTTTTATTTAAACTGTTTATATATTGATCTCTAAATTCTAAATTCATTAGAAATATTGAAAATTGCATTATGTTGTGTGTGTGTTCAGTTGTATTGTTATAAAGTAAGAATTTTGCTTACAAACGTATTAAATTTCGTATTAATTCGTATTAATTTTACGCAATTTATGTTACATATATGAAACTATAGGAATGAAACAAAAATAAAATGTAAATAGGTTTAATAATAGGAACAATATTAGACATAAATCATTTTTTTAATGTCTTGAAAGGTTAATAATTGCAGATTTAAAATAATTCGACTGCATTGCTGAAATCATTTCTTCGATTTCCAATTGTCTTGCTTTCTAATAATAAATCTGTGATCTATCATCGAACTAAGAATAACCGTGACACATAAAATCAACCATATTTGCAAATAGGTTACAAAAAGACCGTTTGCCACTCAATTTGATTAATGAAAGTAAGATTTTTCGATAATAATACGAACTTTATCTTATAATATAATCGTTTAATTCGTAAGTTTACATAAGTTTATTTTATATTAAAATCTATAATAAGCTTATATCTTCATACAGTAAATATATATTTTCGAGAAATTGTAAAATTTACACTTATATAAATTATCTACAATTTAAATTATATATTTTTTCCTGATTAAAAAAATATATAATGTTATAGAAATTTATCTAATTTTTATAAAAGCATTTAAACATTTTTGCTGATTATAAAACGTGTTTTGATTTATAAGAATTTAGTTTATAACTTTATATTTTAATATCGAAAAACTATAAATTTGCTTTTACAGATCTTCACTTTCCTGCCTATCAGATGGAGCAATGCCAAAGCTGATACATTTAGAATAGAATTGTACAGCGTACTATTTATATACTGTATTTTAAACGTTTACGAGTAATATGAAGAGCCATTGAAAGATATATTCGTTTGCTGTCATTACTACTTAAACGTTTATATGTTTGTATTTTTAAACAAATATTTAAAATTTTTTATATAATGAAAATTTCTGATTACTTAGAAATATTCGTATAACACATGATTACATAACATAATTTGTACTAGAGAAAATATCAAAAATATGTTAAAAATTAAGCTAATAATTGAGAATTTAACAGTTTAATAAGTTATATAATTTATTCATTAATACATATTGAGAAATGCTAAGCAATATAGGTCTATTATTATGTGTTGAAAATATGTTAAATCTTTAAGATAGATAAAATTAATGTTTTAGAATAATTATTTAAGGTTTAGAAAAAAAGGCAACACATTATACGATGTAAGTCAGGAAAAAAATGTAACTTTTAATAGAAAAATTAAATTTTAAATGGGAAAATGTGAATGATTTAGATTGCATTATGAAACAGCATAACTAACGTATAACGAATATAAATAAATAAGTCGATATTCAATATTTACATTATTTATTTATAGGCTATATACATTTATAGAACATTAGAGAATTTAAAATACTTGATTACAATAAATTGTCGTAAATATTTTAAAATAGTTTCTTTAAAACTTATATTTAATAATTATACTGTTAAATACGGTAAGTAATTAATGATATTGTTATGTATAATTTAAATTATATAGTGAAAAATATGAAGATTATTATAAGCGAGAGGAAAACAATCCAATAATTTTTCGCCTTTCTGAAACCTTAAATAATGTATTTGTAATTAGTATAATGACATTATTTTAAATGTAATAAAATTTTAAATAATTCAAAATGGGATTTTATATCGATTAAAAATAAAACGTGACTATAGTCTAATTGCATTTAATAACGTTTGGAATTTTCATCATAGTGCTTCCAGGCATCCACAAACCCCCAAGGAATCCGTAGAAAGTTTCAGGGGTTTGTGGACTTGGAGAGGTAAAAATTAACTTACTATCTTAATTTTATGATGATATGTGAAATAGTTAATTGCTGTGTTAAGAATACTGTAGTATATTACTATATGTTTTTTTTTACTATTATTTTAATAAATGTATTTCTATATAGGAGAAGAGTCCTCGAACTTCACCTAGCTGGAAAAGGAGTCATGGAACAGAAACAAGCTGGTATATACAGAAAACTGATACGTTATAAGGGGGTTGAGGTATTTACAAAAACATTACGTAATGCTATGGTTTTTTTCTTTCTGAAGTGTTGTATAGCGTACTGCTAGTCACTGCTTTGTACATTATACATGTAAATGATGTAATTAATAAAACGTAACGTTCGAAACCCCGTTCTGCGTTTTATTCCTTAATACATTTAAAGGAATCAATCGAAGATATATATTTCGAAATTTTGGATATGTGAGACGGCGTTACGGAGCATTACAGGGGACGGGATGGCAGTTCAAAAATGTTAAAATAGCGTTACATAATATATAGACTATCCCTAAAAGCTGATTATTTTCATTCGAGTCGAGCGATTGTAAACGGAAATATAATAAGTTTATGTACAACGGAAACTCGATTATCCGAAACGGTTAAAAAAGAAAAAAAACTTGTAGCATTATACGTAACAGAATGCAATACACAGAAACTAAACTCTTCAAAGTAGCTAGAATCACTACATCATCTGTCGATTGTAGCGCCGCGAAACTAGGCGATATGAGTAACATTTGGACTACGTTAGATCTTGAGTAAATAAAATTATCTTTTACTTTAATTAACCTTTATTTAGCTTTAAATAAAATTACTTAGATTTACCTTCAAATACAGTAATTACATTACAGTATTTATTGTCCACGAAACTTTGAATGAATAGTGTTTGATGTGCGTAAAACGAAAACAAACGAATTTCTGGATTATTCGAGACTTTTGGTTCTATCAAGTTCGGATAATCTAGTTTTTACTATATTATAATATGGATAATTATAAATTTTGATTTTGAATTAATAAGAACAATTTATTTACCACTGTTTTACATTAAATCAAATGTAACACTAAAAGTTGTTTAATTACAATACAGATTACGATATAGACAGATCCAGAATGGGACCGGTAGAGTCATTTAACTCGGGTTTCGGACACAGAGACACCTAAAATTTAGTCTTATACAGTATATAAAAAAATGTGATACGAAAGTAATATAAATTAGCGTTTTTATCGATAAGCGGTAAAAAATCTGTATTTATTTGTTTTATTCATATACTGTACTGTATTTTGATAGTCTCGGAAGTGGGATTGCTCCATATTTGTGAATGGCTCGAGCGCTATCTCATTTTTTTCAGGGTCTGAGTTTAGATATTAAGAATATCAGGCAACGATCTCCACATACTTTTTATCTTAGACATGTTATAAACTTGAAAATAATATAAAATAAAAGCTTCAAATAATATGAGGTATCTTCTATTGATCACTTAAAATTAATTTACAGACATTTATAAAATTTTTATTTATTTATTCTTTCAATTTTTATTTTCAAGAAGAAAAACGAAAGAATAATAATTTACATTTAAAAAATTGATTTTAACTATTTGGTTTTTAGAACAGGAACTTTTCTAAAATAAAAGCAAGAACGATATTAAGAATAAAATCCTGTTTAACCATAAATAGGAACACAAAAAGTGTTCCTATTTATGTTTAAACAGGATTTTATTCTTAAGAATTAAATATTTCGATCGTATATTTAAATAACTTCTGCATTTTCGTTCTAAATATACTTAAATATCGCTATGATATATCTAAAGGTCGATAACCCGTGACTCCAGACCCGCGTGTGACTCTGAAAATGTTTCCGACGTCCCTCTTCTGCTAGAGAACGTTTCGACAGATGAGATTAGTTACTACACTTCAGCAAAATATTTATTATATTTTACAAGCTACAGATAAAAACAATATAACCGAATACTTTATCCGTTCTTGATATCTATTTTAAGTATCTCAGAATCAATTTTCTTGGCTTTTAAAAATGACTGTACTGGAGAAGCTTGTTTTCATTGTATACAGTTATTACCACATTTGTAAGTAAGAGTCCTAAGTACGAAAACTTTTCTTTAGAAGATGAAGATATATCCTTAAGTATGGTCTGTTCTACGCAAGGATTTCACAAAACGGGTTCTAGAAAAGACTCTTTGTGAATTTGCTAAATTTGTTTATATGGATCTGGATTTAGAAACAAAATTACTAGGAAAACGACGAGTACTTACTGTACGTGCAATTACGAAATTCTTTATTACATTTCACAAAAACACTGATTTGTCTTTTACCCAGATTAAATGGTCAATCTCTTATTAGCTTTAACAAGGAGCCGAAATTAAAGAGTTTTTTTTGTTCGCTGGTTAAAAAAATAAATAAATATAAATTATTTTCATTTTCGAGTTTTCGTCATTTTTCGATTTTGGTGTATTTGTTTACGGCAATGCGATACGTGGGCGATCTGTCGAGGAGGGAGGACTTTCTAAGGGAAACGAGCCTCTATTTAGTTACAAACGTAAAGAAAACCCGGAAAACTCCACCTGTCCTGCCTGTTGGAGAGATGCATACTCACAACCAGATTTCAGTTGTTTTATCGGTGTCATTTTTCGAACTTCGAAAGATCTGTGAAAAACAATATACGAGAGTTTATCGTAATAAATGATTTCTGCGATTAATTCGATTATAGGAGAATTATGGTATTTTTTTCATTTTTGTTGTTTCCGCTTTGTGGACACTAAGAGAGCATTTTAAATCATACCCATTCTTACACTCATAGCTTAAGCCTGAGCAATTTTTCTGCTTTGCAATTTTATTATTGTAAATACTCGGGTCAATAAAAGTACAGTATATTTGGTTACTAAGACAATTTTTTATCACTTTCTCTAAACCAACCTCGGCAATCCCCACCCTCTCAAATATCAAAATATTCATTTCAACAATCAATCTTAAAACTAAGCTTAATTACATTTAATTATATAAAATTATGGCTAAAGTTTATGTTATTTCACTTGCATAATATAATTATTTCATAATATAATAGACTATAATAGATTCCGATAATTTTTTTTATATAAAAACATATTTTTAGATAAATAAGGTGGCATCCTACTACTCTGGGAGACCCAGGATCGAATTTGGACGCATCGAAAATCTCAGGAATTTTTCGGGAGGTGGTCCGTGTGGTCCGTTCTTAAACACCGTTCACGCCACACCATTTTGTCCTGGCCGAGTCATAATAAACTTTCTAACAACGTCCTCTTAGTGCCCACGGGAAGAAAATCCGAACTTGACGGGACCAGGTGTCTCAGATAATCCAGAAACTTGTTTGATTTGGGTACATCAAACATTATGCATTTAAAGTTCTAGAAATTATGAATACTGTAATACAATTACTGTAATTAAAAGTACATTAATTTACTCAAAACCTAACGTAACGTAACGTATATGACTTAGTTTCTCGGCGCTACAATCGACAGCATATTAATACTTGTTTCGGATGCTCAAATTTTCACTGTATACAATATACGTATGTAACGTAATATTTCACTCTACGTACGATTTTCTGTGGTCTGTCTTCAGTTGTGTGTGGGAATGGGGTTGTGCCAGAGAAGCTTTATTGGTTTTAGTTTGAATAAAACTAAAACCAATAAAGCTTCTCTGACACAATCTATTCCCTTGCCTTAATCCAGTGATTCTCAAACTTTTTCGATCCACCGTCCCCTTTGTTCCATAAAGTTATACCCAACGCCCCCTAACCCATTTTCTCTTGTGTGAGAAAAGGATTGGAAATATTCTTAGGAAAACTTTTCTATGAATCTCACACTTTGTGCCCTTACTGTACATTGTTCTCATCATCTGGACACCATTAAACGCAATGTTTCCTCTTATCAGCCTCAATTTTGCCTTTGGTCACCGTTCAATACCCTGCCTCTATCATAGATCTATTCATCGCGCCAGAAGGGGGCGTTATTGCTTACTTTGAAAAACGCTAAGCTAAAATAAAAGTCAATGTGTTAGAAATATTCAAGTTGTGACCTTCAATAAAAAATAAAAAATATATAAAATGTCAACATTTTATATATATTCCGTCGAATTTTTATATATAGAATTTGTCTGCCGTCGCCCCT
>NW_019386939.1:0-7975 GCF_000671375.1 Centruroides sculpturatus | reverse complement strand
AGAAAAGGATTGGAAATATTCTTAGGAAAACTTTTCTATGAATCTCACACTTTGTGCCCTTACTGTACATTGTTCTCATCATCTGGAAACCATTAAACGCAATGTTTCCTCTTATCAGCCCCAATTTTGCCTTTGGTCACCGTTCAATACCCTGCCTCTATCATAGATCTATTCATCGCGCCAGAAGGGGGCGTTATTGCTTACTTTGAAAAACGCTAAGCTAAAATAAAAGTCAATGTGTTAGAAATATTCAAGTTGTGACCTTCAATAAAAAATAAAAAATATATAAATGTCAACATTTTATATGTCAACATATCTTATATATATTCCGTCGAATTTTTATATATAGAATTTGTCTGCCGTCGCACCTCTATATTTCCTTAACGCCCCCCAATTCTCTTTGAGCCTTCTACTGCCCCCTGAAAGCCTCCAGCGCCCACAAGGGGGCGTTATCGCCCACTTTGAGAAACGCTGCCTTAATCGAATGATTGAGGCAACGCGACACATG
Organism: Centruroides sculpturatus; assembly: GCF_000671375.1. Classification (NCBI taxonomy): domain Eukaryota; kingdom Metazoa; phylum Arthropoda; class Arachnida; order Scorpiones; family Buthidae; genus Centruroides; species Centruroides sculpturatus. The sequence continues at coordinate 7,467 of NW_019386939.1, read as the reverse complement.
GGAGATCTGCTGAACAGGAATGTCTCCAAGGAAGAATTTTATGGGAAGCTGGCTGCCTATTTAGGTGTTACTGAAGTGAAGAAAACCCGGAAAACTCCACGTGGCCAGCCCGTTGGCAAGGAGCGAACCAACGACCAATGTTCAGTGGTTTTATCTACTCGGCCAGTGGTTGTGTCAGAGAAGATTTACAGAAGATGACATATTACGTCTTAGAGAAAGAACTGGATGTTGGAGGCTGGAAATATTTGTTTATTGTAGTTCGGTTGTTCATTACGTAAGGGGGAGTAGGGGTTCACATCGGGTTTTGAGACTATCAACGTCATCAAATGACATTTACTGTTTCAGTTTTTTTTTTCTGATGAGAGTTGAGGTCCAATACTGTGTTCGTGAATTCTCGTCATTACATATAAAAAAGCATTTTGTATGCTATCTGGGTTGTTATCTGCTTCGAATTTGCCAGTTAATTTGTCTAAAAGAAATTCATTTAACAGTATTTCTATGAATAAATCAATAAAAAATTCATTTTATAGTTTATAAAAAATTTATAGAATATATTTATATTATATTTATTTATTTGTAAAATGACAAATAAAATTATGTATTATATTGAATTTCAAGTATTCTATTATAACTTTTCACTTTTTCTTAAAAAGAATATTAATTAATGACAAATTATAAAATTCTTACAAGGTCTACCCTTCGTTAACGACCATTTTATCAGGAACGTTGAACAAATATGAATATAAAACAATTTCTAAACAACGGCCATTTTTTACGTCCTCGTTTGTGGCCGTTGTTCGGAGATTTGACTGTAATTTATTGCTGTTATATTGATACATAAATCGATATTTGTAAATTAAGTTCGTGTTTTAAGTAATTTCTATTATTTTGAACAAGTGTTTCATTTAAAACTGATTTTGGATATTAAATTTATCGCTTTATCAGATAAACATAATTCGAAAAATATTTTAAATATAAATTTCCAAGAAAACATTTATCAAAGTAAAACAAATATACATTTAGAACATGCTATTTATTATATAAAATTTTTAATTTAATCTATGTAAATAAAAAGGAAGTTTTATTATTTTCCGAGAAATCTACTAAAATAAGGTTAATCTTTAATCTTTCCGATGCCCATCAGTGGACGAGTAGGCAAAACTACTGAACACTGATAATTGGTGTCGAGTTCGGGCCTCGCAAACAGGCTGGCAACTTGAAGATTTTCTGGTTTTCTTCGTGTCTAAATGGAGTTCCAATTTGCCATAGAAAGTCTTTCCAGTAGACATCCCCTTGACAAATCGTCCATATATTACGTTGCCACATCCTGCTACTCCTCTTCACTAATCTTTCTGGCATAAAGATGATTTACTTTTCGTGAATAACTTGAAAAAACAAAATATCGTGAAAATATCCATTTTTAATTTTATTAAGTTTAGCTTACTGTTCCCTAAAAAGAATAAGTAATTCCGTTCACAGTTGACAGTTAAGGTGTCAGGCTACAGATCTAGGGACTCGGGATCGAAAACGGATCATCGAAAGGCTCTAGGAATTTTTCGTGGGTGGTCTGTTACGGATATGTCTGAATTCCCTCCTTCGCCATCCAGCAGATTTATTGTGTGCTTGGCAGAACACGCGATGGAAATAATTAAAAGGCCATCTTAGTACCAGCAAGATGGAAAGAGTCAAAACTGAAAAATTTCCGAGGAGGAGTATAATTTTCTGAATTTTTCAGAATATTATTGCTTCGTAGATCCGTATTATTAACATGTTTAATGCGAAAATAGATATCAATCATAAGAACATTTACGTGATACCACGATACGATCAATATAAGCCATTATCAGCAAGATTCTAATTGAAAGAATTGTGGTATTCTTCCTATTTAATGGACCATCGATTCGGTTGATATCAGCTGTTTCGAATTTGCGACATTTTCATAAAATTTGACATTATTTTAAATGATAAAAATTGTTCTCTTCTTTATTATATTTTTCATTTTGAATTTAGCTTCAATTTTATCTTTAATTATTTTTATTACTAATTTTCGTTATTTTTTTCTATTGTTTTGCTAGAATGAAAATATTTTAAAAGCTTTGGTTACATTAATTTAATAAAATTTCATTACAAAATTATACACACATACATACACAATAATTTTAAGAAATGCTTAACACAACTTTGGTCAGTTTGTAGTCAGTGAAGACTGACAAATAACTTCAATTTTATTCAGCTCCATCAAATATTTATAAATATAATTTTCCTTTCGTTAAACGTATTAATAAAATATAATTCGATATTTTGTAAATGTTAATTTAATTACTTCTGATATATTGCATTTTTTAGTGATATAAAGTATCATCAAACTTAACTTCAAAACAGACATTGTGCTTATTACAATACCAAACTTTTGTTATTCGTCTTAGTTGAGTCTCCAGTGCATTTCTTGTATTTTGAAAATTTAAATTCCTTTCTAGTTTTCCCATTCATATTCGTTATTTTGATTTTCTTCGTGATGTTGGCATTGGAATGCTTTTTTTTCGTAAGCTCTTTGTAAGCCTGGCTTCCTGAACGAATCCCACAATGAGTGCAGCCGGATGGTAAAAAGACGAGATCTGATATATCCGGGACAGATCACCATAAAAAATATCTCGAATTCTAGCTCTTCGGGGTATTAGGCTGACACCGTAACTGCCTCGGCCAACCGGCCATCCCGTGTCCAAATAGAGGCGTAATCACGTAATCCACAGGTAGAGCAAAAATAAAGTAAATAAACAGAGAAAATTTTTTGTGAACATTTACAGACAATAAAATATACTCAGTTATAGTCAAATGTTTTATTAAAAAGCGCAAGCTAAATATGCTGGCTATATAAATACAGCAGTAGCATAACATTGTTTCTGTATCACTGCGGTAAAACAGTTTGTTTCTATTCTACCGCATGATATTGGCAGTGATGATTTCACATAAACAATTTATGAAAGGAAGAATTATTGAAAGGCTAGAAGAAGGCCAGTAGCAGATACATATGTCTAGGACTCTGAATATTCCGCAGATCATCACTTCCATGCTTTGGATCAGATTTCAAAGAACAGGAAACGTTGAGCGTTAACCAGGAACTGGACATCCAAGAATTACACTTCACAGGATCACTTTTTGATGGAACAGTATGTCATAACAGGAGCTTGGTAGGCGGTATGTCATAAAATGCTTGGTAGGCAGTTCTCTGCAGAACTATCTACGGCCACCGGAGTTAGACTTTTACGAAAAATTGCCTACAAGAGGCTTTAGACGGATAGTCTTTTTGTAAAACGCCCAGTACGTTTGGTACGTTTTGTTTCATCGATACCTGTCCGTAGAAAAGCCTATTTAAGATAGTGTCAAGAACATCAACATTAGACTTTGAATGAATGAGACAATACTCTATTCACTGACGAGTCCAAATATTGATACGATCTACAGAATTATTCTCGTAGGATTAGAATCTGCAGAGAGTAGAGACCCGATATAATTTCATGAACATCGTGGAAAGAGATCAATTTGCAGGTTGAATTATGCTTAATAGCTATACGTTTTTGCAAGGGGTGTCATTAATGCAACAAAGTACAGAGACAAGATTTTGAAACCTCATGTGAGACAATTTTGAGACGCTATGGGCGTAGGTGGAATAACGGGAGAATAGGGGAATTATGCTCAATGTTTGAGAAAAAAATTATTGAATTTTGAACAGGAATGCATACTTTGTTTATAGATTTACTAATAATAAATAATTATCGTTAGATCGAGTTGAGTTTTATCGAAAAGTTTCTGAGATACAATCACAGTCTTCACTCCAGTCTTTATGTTGTGTCCTTTCAAGAAATGGGCTCTATTTTCACTTTTGGCCTTGTGTGCAGATTTCAATTTTATGGACGATAATGATCGTACACATAGAGCTTCCCTCGTCAATGACTTTCTTGACACGAAGATGTTTGTTGCCTGGAATGACTAGCAAGATCGCTGAGTCTAAATTCCATAGAATCTGTATGGATTGCTCTGTGGAGATACGTTACGCTCCGTCAGTCTCCACTAATAAGGTCCCTCCAGGAGCTTCAAAAAATTTTTGTTTAAGAATGGACTTCAAGTGCTGTTATGCAACAATGTTATAACCAGTATCAGCAAACTATATGCAGCGCAAGCGTGTTTGAGGCAAATACAAGCCATATCAAATAATTTTCTGTGCAAAAAGCTTACGACAATGCTTAGTACTTTTTATTTTTGGTTTGACATAATTTAGAATAAATTTTTGCTTTTTAGTTTTTTTTATTTTTGCATAAAGAATGAAATGTTCTGCTTGTATGTTAAGTTCCATGCAGTTCTGATCAGTAGTTCTTGAGATATAGACCAACTAACGATTATGCTTATTTTTTGGATGTGTCTATTCCTAGATGTTAAAAGATTCTGGATCAGAGACATGGTCTCGAAGTCACGACTGAACGAGGTCATCTGAGACAAAGTAATGGAGACATTAGTTTGCCACTATGGATTCGAATTCGGTTCGACTCAGAAATTTTCAGATACGTTGACTCGAAATGTCGGGCTTTCGTCTTTTATAAACCCAGTCGACCACATTGTGGGCCTGGTCGAATCCACGATGGCATGAACAAAGGCCTTCTCAGTATCCAAATACAGTACCGTAGTGAAAAGAGTCAAAAATAAAAAGAACAAAAAAGAAAAATGGTTTCATAGTAGAATATTTCATCACTCAGGGGCAGATTTAGAAAGGTGCGAAAGTTGCAGCTGCACCCCCTTCTTTAGGTTTTTCTCGAATAAAGCCAGGACTTCAGATAAAAAATTTTGTAAGGCAAATTGTTTTCTTTCTGGGCTGGCTCTAAACAGCAAAGCAAGCATTTCATAAAAAATATTTTAAAAAATCTATATTTTTAAAATAAACTATACTTTTATGAATCATTAGTTTTAAAAATATGGGTGCAGCAAACAACTTTGTTTGTTTGGTGGCATCCATGGCGCACCAACTAGCAAATCTAAAGCGGGTCACATTATTAAATTAACTAACCAAGGTTATTTAAAAGGATAAAGTTCATGAAATTTTGCTGTTTGCATTATAAAAAAGTTTTTCTATTTTCTTTACACTATTTTTTTTTTTGTTTAGGAGAAACTTTTCTGTTTTATTTATCAAGAATAAAATCATTTTTTAAAAAAATGTTCTATTAAGTAATACCAAATTTTCTCTCATTCTTTACTTGAAAAACGGAAAAATTGACGTAATAAAAATTGTGATGCTATTATAGTTGTACAGTGACGTCAAAGCTGTCATCGTCATACAACATTTCCTCGTGACGATCCATCACATCTCTATACATTGTATAAAAAAAGAAGGAAAAAGTAACATATATAGAACTAACGTGATCATATTCTCTGTAACTGATCTACCAATGGAAATAGTAGAGACTAAATATATCAAATGTAATATCAATAAACTTAAAAAATATTCTTACATTCGCAGAAATTAATAGATGGAACATTAATTATAAAAACAACATAATTGTTTTTAAAAAAATATATATAAAATTTAAATTTATATACTCGTACAATTTCTCGATTATTTAACAGAAAATTAAATAATTTTTTCAAAATTAAATACACAAAATATTTTTAAAGTAAAGTGGACCAAGATAGGGTTTTTCGATGATGACATTTTAACTCGTGAGAGGGCGTTTTAAAGAGTATTTCCGGTCGATAAGCAATCTAAAGGGGGGTCGAATACAGTGGAGGGGGTGATTGATCGCTCGGACTATTTTTTTTGTTTTATAAATTTTAATTTTGTAGCAGAGTAAAGAAAATCTTTATGACGTTTTCGAATTTTTTTTTCTCTTTTTTTTAAATGAGAGAAAAAGTTTTTTTTTTTTTTTTTAAATCGTAGTTTTGGATTAAAAATGAGCATTGACGTTATCAATGCTCATTCTTAAAAGAGAAGAAAAGAACACAAACGGAATATTTAAGTAACTGTTGTGATGTATGAGTTTGAAAATAGACGTTCATAAATAAAAATTCATAAATCAATTTCGGTTATGTTAATCGAGCTGATTAACATAACCGAAATTTATTTTCGTTCTCTTTGTCGTATGCTTCTATTAAAAATGTATGTAAACTGCATGAAAATTTCAGAAAAAAAAAAAAAATAAAATAAAATAAAATAAAATTCGCCAATAGAATCTACTCTAGTTACTTTTATTTTAAATATTTATTTAGAAAAAAATTTTTGTTAATGATAAATCCTAATTTATTACCGCAATTAGCAAATAACGTGACGCGATGGTTACGAAATTTAATTCTATAATCGTTCGGGAAATGCCTTTGCTATTTGCTTTTATTGAATTTTATTGATGTTTAAAATTAATACGATGATTTATTTGCTTATAATAACAAGAATTTTTAAATCTACGAGGCATTTATATTGATTACAATTCGATTAATTTTAATTTCTGAGTGTATTTAATCAAAATTATGCACTAAAAGTAGCGAGGAATAGAGCAAAATTTATTAGTTATCGATGATATTTTCTGCCAGTAAGTGTTGTTAGTAGATAGACAAATTGCATTTTTAATCGATAAAAATTGATTTAAATCTAGGAGCTGAAATTAAAGGTAGGAATTACTAGCAAATTTCTTTGTAATATAGCTAGTTTATTGTTTAACTTAACGTATACGTAAACAAACTCGACCACACAGGGCATATTTTAAGATTAGGAGGCCTATGATAAGGCCCCTATAAAGGAGAATCCACTATAGAATCGAAATTTGTCAGAGGATCCGAGTGGCTTTGTGTATATGTGCTAATGTAAGGAATAAAGACAGATTACACGTTAAAAAGTATGTATTTATAATGAAAATACATGTAAAAATATATATATTCGAAAATTATTCATAAATCTTCCACAGAAAATAGAAAAAGAATAACTCGAATAATAGAATAAAAGTAATTTGCGTGGGATAATCGCTATATAAATCTATTTATTTAAACTTTTAAATGAAGGATCAACGAGGAAAAAATATATATTAAGTAAATATATTTAATAAAAACAACAAATATTTTTTTATATATTAAAATATAAATGCTATAATGTAGCTATTAATTTATCAAGCGCAATTACTCTTTCATTTTTGGTTAATTTCCAAGTAAATTTGTTCCTAAAAGTCGACTGTAAAATGCGCTTTTCTTTGTTAGCTCATTACATTGTTTATGGAAGATGTTAAATTTTAAAATTGTTGTAAATTTAATTACATTCATGACTATCCATTACTGATTTTAGTTTCAGACTTGTCTGGAAGTAATGTTAATATTTTACACAGTTTTAATATTTAATTCTCAATGTTTTAAGCTTCCATTATCTTGTAAAGTGAGATCTGAAAAATTAATCAAGTCGCTTTCAAGTTTGAAGTGTTTATAATTAATTGCAATAAAATT
>NW_019386938.1:35101-36150 GCF_000671375.1 Centruroides sculpturatus | reverse complement strand
AACCCGCTGAATATCACCACTGGGTGCATGCAATAATAGTTTAGCAGAGTTTCGCCATCCATCATGAAGCACACCGACAAACGATATACAGTAGACTCCCCTATAAAACAGGTTCATATAATATTGATTCCTATATAACAGCGAAAAATTGCGATCGTACTTTTATAAACACGCTAAAAGATACTCGTATAATACAGTAAAACGTCATCGCCGACTCGTGTCGCGACAGGATTGGTCAAATCTAGACCAATAGCGGATATCGCACAAACCGTTGCTTTTAAACGAGCAGCGGATCTACTAAAACCCTTTTATTATTTAACGGCCATAAAAATTATATTTATATTAATCATGTCTCCAAAGTTCAGGATATTTTTCGCAGAAAAATAATTTATTAGGAAACATGCACCAGCCGTTCGATGCGCTACATTGCTACGAAAACAAGCTTAAGCAGTAGCGTCGTCGAACGGTGCACGCTCGGTAAGTAATTCTACAATTTTTTGTTTGTAGAATAGCTTATACAGATTATTCCCAAAAAATTATACGTGTTTCGGAAATGTTGAGTCAAATTAGTCTAGAATCAATTAATTTTAATAAAGAAAACCTTTCAAACAGCCGTAGTTTGTAAACTGCATACGTGACAGGCTGTGATTGGCTCATGTATTTAATTAAGGACTCGTAGAGCGTGAATTTTATAAAACACGAAACCTATCTACTGTGTTATAGGAGTCTACTGTATTTACTCATATTTTAAGAATTAAAGTTTTAGGAATGAATAAAGGAAAACATTTTTATATAAAAAATATGAAAATTATAAACTAGGATTTATGTTGGCTGAATTAGTGTTTATTTACTTGAGGAATGATGGATATTTTACTACGTAGATCTCGAAGACCGATTTCTTCAGTGTCAATTCCATCGATGGTGATTGTTCCCGTTGGCTCCGTCATGCGAAATAACGAAGCAATTATTGAACTCTTTCCAGCTCCTGTTCTCCCGACAATTCCTATCTGCAATTAATAAATAATTAAGTAAACATTTTACCCAATAAC
>NW_019386938.1:22076-33284 GCF_000671375.1 Centruroides sculpturatus | reverse complement strand
GAAAGGGGTTAAATCAATTTCTAAACAGAGATCGAAGACATTAGATCATGTTGAGAAATTGCTTTTGCTTTGGATAACTGAAAAACAGTGTGCTGGTGACATCGTATCAGAAGCAATTATTTGCGAGAAAGCTAAAAAAATACATGCTGATCTCATGAAAAATCAAGCAGGAAAGCGAGGTGTTTAAAGCCAGCCATTTTTTTTCATGAGAACGGATTAATCATTTTTACATTACTTCTTATGGGAAAGGTTGGTTCGGTATCCGTCCTATTCGGTATAAGTCCAAACATCAGGAACGGATTAAGGTCGTATACCGACGTTCCACTCTATTTATATTCTTAATTTACTCGAGAAATTTCTAATCTGAAAATAATTTATATCCTGAAAAATTAATTTTAAAATTATTACGTGCATAAATATATCTCGCTTTAGATAAACTGAATGAAAAAACTGGAAAAGCTTAAATAAAATAAAAGTTATTTAATCTATTCATGTTATAATAAAAAAATTAGTTTTGGTGTTATAATTTCATTGTATATTAAAACATTTAATAATTAATACAAAGTTATTGTTAAAATAAAATTAATTTAATTAAGGTTTGTGATTGAAAAATTAATTTTGTGATCTGAAATAATTCCATTAAACAAATTTTTATTTGCAATCTTAATTTAATTTTAAAAATTATTTGTAATTTTAATTTATTAGACTGTAATTTACTTGAAAAATTAATTTTGTGATCAAAGCTTGTCAAACCATTACTACTTGTGTTCAATGTTCAATTTCAACGCGTTAGATAGTTCTAAGCATTACAATAAATGTACTGTATGCTTAATTGGTTAAACCGTCCTTCCTTAAAAAGCGATTTCATTTCGAATTTCCTTGTAACAGAATATTCGTAATACACATGAAAACGATACGTGTCTTGAAAAATTAAATTTTTATACAGATTTTTCTATGAGATCATTACATCTAAACTTGCAGAAATATCTGTAACTTGTTATAAAGTTTCCTGTTAATACATTATATCTGTTTATCTAAATCAAATATAATTTACTGTTTTATGCCTTATCGTCGCTAATCTGTAGGATTACGTAAAAATATTTCATTATATACACTATTAAATAAGAATAATAAAATATTGGATTTAATTGTTACAAAGAAATAAAGTTCTGACACAAGTAAAACCTTTTTCTGTACAGAATTGATACATCTTTTGTCACATGATTTTTAAAAAATTGTATAGCTTATAAAATAAAATAAACGATTTGATTCTTTTCCTTTGTAATTTTGCATCTTAGAATGTCTACCGAATCTGCAACCCTGTTCACAATTTCCATGGGCAAAATTCTGCATGAAATTAAGTTAAATTCTTTTATATTCGAAATACTTACATTTTCCTTCCAAATGTTTTACGCTTTTCAACACTCGGCTAAACATGGTCCACAGAGCACAGAATATTACTATAAGGACAGCAATCAATATAAATAGATAAGGACAGAGTATCGCTTGAAGAACACATGCGCCAACAACTAGAAAACATCCCTAAAATTAAAAAGTATAAGTTGCTAATAAGTAATTCGAAATGTTAAAAATTACATTTTATAATTAATCTAATTCTTTCACTCCCTGTAAAAGTGTTAACTCTGTGTTAGTAATACATACAGTTGTCTGGAGCTATTGTTGTTCTATATATGTCTGGTTTTTAGAGATGATAACAACGGCGAAGTTCAAAAAGATATAAAGCAAAACTTTACAAAAATGGTGCAGACATTATTTAAGATAACACACAAATGCTTGTTTACTAAACCTATTAAAAATTACACAAAAACGAAATATGACCTCCAATGAAGTACAGTGCCAGGACGTATGCAATTACACATGCCCGGGAAAAAAAGATGAAGAGAGTAAAGAGTAGAATGTTGAGATGGATGTGTGGTGTGACGAAGGACAGGATTAAAAATGATTTCATCAGAGAAACAGTTAAAATGGGTTATATAGAAAAAAAGATGCAGTAAAAAAGAAAAAGACACAAAGTCTTGGTTGTCGCTGACATAAATACCTTAACACCGGTAGTGTTTATGTTAAAAATTAGATTACAGTGCTAATTTTACTTTTTGTTACATTTGTGTAAACAAAACACTATGTGTTATTCACAAAGATGCCTTTGTAACTGGCCATTCGTGTTAAATGTTCATTACTTTTATAATTTCTTTTACATAAATTTATACATTTAAAATTAACTTACTCTTATCAGCATGAAAATATAGAAAGGTAACAAATCATCCATGGACTTAACATCTTTAGAAAACCGAATTAAAATTTTTCCTAGAAAATACATAAACCAAAAATATTAATTAAATTAAATACTTATGCAGAACATATTTATTCGAATATGATTATTAGTAGGAATACCACGCAGTGTGGCTCTACAAATATCGTTTTCCAGGATTATCATATATCAAACATTTTACAGAGTACATTTTATCGAAAATGTTATTTTTAGCATTAGAGGAAGTGAAGTTTATACATTTTTAAACACAATTACTCCTTATTATGGTTTTATAAATTGATTTTCTTCGATAAGAACAGAATATTGTGCACTCTTTTGCAGTATATATGCATCAACTTGTATGTGTAAAAATGAATTATGTATTAATAATTAAAATTGATAATACAGAAACATGTAGCCTTCACTGTGTAATATGTTGAAGAGAAATGATGAATTTTAAGGTTTACAACTATGATATAATATAATAATTAACTATAACTAAATAAACCAGCAACGTGTCGTTTAACTTTCCGATAACATTGATAATTTTTATGGCGTTATCTGTTATCAAAATTTATATTAGAAACTATTATAAAATTGTATAAAGCTTTAATTGGAGGGTAAAAATGAGTTTTATAGAAAATTGTAAATGATAAAAACAAGTAAAATCAAAATCAAGTCTGACCCTACTGGAGGTACACGGTCCCTGTTATCTCTCCCCATACACTTTCTCGAAATTTAACAGCATCCTGATACGCAAAATTCTGTTCAAATTTCAAAATATTTCATCAGAAACCATAGTAGTAATTTTTCTAAATATCTGCATTACACCTATATGCACATGCAGATGCACACACACTAACATTCATACATTCGAAAATGATCCCAAATGTTTTTGCATTTCTTGATGTTACAAGATGTTCTAAGCCAAAAAGATGAAATTTTAACGGGTAATTTTTTGAACAATCGCCATAGTTTTTTCTCTCGTATATACAACAGCCAAAAAGTAACAATTCAAAAAGCTTAATTTTCTCTTAGGAAATTAAACTAAATATAAAATAGAAATAGTAACATTCCATAATCCAACAGAATATGGCATTTATTCATACATACACACAGAGAAGAAAGACATCGGCTGTACACGAAGTGTTTAGCCAGCAAAGAAAAAAAAAGAGAAAGTGAAGGAGAGACAAAGTTGAAAGAATAAGTGGAAAGAAAAAGAAAATAGAGAGAAAGGGAAAGAAGGAAAGGAGAAAGAGAAAAAAGTAAGAGGAGGGAAAGAAAGAAAAAGTGGAGGAAAAAGGGAAAGAGGTGGAAAAGAGATAGTAGAGAAAAGTAGGATTTCTTTGAACGATGTACAGGTACATATGGCTACAGTACTCTCTATGTTTGATGTTGGCGTACAGTTTTTAGCCTACAAGGCTGTAGTGCCTTAAAGATCTAAAAGAAAATCTGAGTGTAGAAAACACCAACAATTGAGTGCCGCCACAAATAGCTAAGGGTAGAAGTTGGTAATAAGTGGCTTTAGTAGGAAGACATATATCTACTTAATACTAACAAAGCTGAACGCCGACAAGGAATATTAATACTATTAACAGCTAGTCAGTCAGCACGAAAACAAAGCAAACACGACAAATTACACCAGACAAACATACCAACAAGTCCCCAATATTTTTATTTATTTCTTTATTTATTTTTATTTTAGTTTTTAAACGTTAATGTACTCACTAACTAAACTAACTTACCATACCCTAGGGTACAAACCTAACCAGATAACTAAAGATAACAAACCTTAATCTAATTTAACCTCACATATCGTACCCTAACCAGAAACCAAGCTGTGTCTCTAATCTGACAACGAAAACAAAGCAAATTTAGACCGAAAAAGAAGACAGAAAATAAAAATTAAAATACAAAGTTGAAAGGCAGCTATAAGTCTTTAACAGAAAGTTCGTTGTTTTGCCTCATAGCTTCATGCAGATGTGCAAATGATCGTCTCCTGTAATGAGCTTTAAATGTTTTGATGACTCCCTGATACATAGGTTGAAACAAGCTGGCAAAAATACAAGTTTCACACGTGGGTCAAAATTAGTTAAAGTTGCAGAGGGATGACCTGGTGCATTGTCGATTATGAGCATCACTTTAAACGGAATTTGTATAGATTGGCAATAACGTTCGACTTCAGGTATGAAGTGGTGACCAACCAGTCATCAAAAAGGAAAGCTGCCACCCAAGCTTTACGATTCGACTTCCAACTCACAGGCAAGCGAGCTTTAGATTTTTGTTCAATGCTGTTGGATTTTCCGAGCGATAAACAAAGAGAAATTTTAACTTACAATCACTAGCTACATTCGCGCCAACCATCACTGTCAATCGATCTTTGATGGCCTTAAAACCTGGAAAGGTTTTCTCTTCACGCGTGATAAACGTTCTTTTAGGCATCTTCTTCCAGAACAGGCCAGTCTCATCTACGTTGAATACGGTTTGGCTGGTATAGCCAACCTTCATCTATAATAGCTTTGAATTTCTCTGGATAGTAAGACGCAGCCTCTTTATCAGCACTTGCCGCCTCTCCACTTTCTGCAATGCTATGCTTATTACAGCGACTTTTGAATCGGCTGAACCAATCGATACTAGCTTTAAACTCTTCATCTTTATCAACCTCTCCGGCATCCTCTTTCAATCTCTCAAAAACCAGCTTAGCTTGAGAGCACACCGTGTTCTGATCAACAGGACAATTTTTCATATTTACTTGATTATCACAGAATAATTTTAACATTGTTTCCATCTCAGCGATAATACCGTGAAGTTTACAAATGATGTTTGAATTTAAAGATTGAACATTTTTCACAGCTTCCAGAATTTTTTCTTTACCTTTTATAATTGTTATCACCGTTGATTCCGGTAGATCAAACTTTTTTTCCAATTCACAAATTTTCATTTTTGTATCGAAGTTTATAATGTTAACTTTACATTCCAAAGATAAAGTTTTTTTCTTGTTTGATGCAGAAGAATCAGTTCTAGTTCGTTTGGATGACATAGTAAAGTTTCTCAAGTTTCCGTAGATATAACAAATACAAAAATAAATAACACAAAATAAATTGTAGCTATGCGTCGATTCCGCGCGACACGTCCGAACATGTAAGCCGAACAATAGTGTGGGTGGAGTGAGTAATCGAGAGTTGCGTGGCGCTCAAACGAAAGACGAATCGACGAGATTTGAAAATCGCGTAATACCCCGTTCGCACGGAGCATTTCGATCTACATTGTGACTAAGGTCGGAGACTGTTCCGTGGGGCGAACGCTCTCGACCGTTTCAATCTCGACTGAAACAAGGTTCAATCGCGATCGACTGAAGAATACTCTCGAAACTAGATCCAGTCATACGAGAGATTCCACAATCCCACGCACGCGAGAAAATACAAGGTGGCTGCAGAACACGTGTCGGGCTATCGACAGAGAAATAAAAAAGACATTTGGAGAGACGACGACATCTATCTATTATTAGATTTATGGCAAGAAAAAATATTTATTTCTAACCAAAACTTCCATTTTGTTTGTTGGTGTTTGTGACTAACCGCGTAGTTACGTCAGTTTTATGGTCGCGTGTAATAGCCAGGTTCTTCTCGAGCGGACTGCCTTTGCGAACAGCACGACGTTCGACTAGCGACAGTCACAATCCAAATTGTAGGTAAATCCAGATCGAAGTAAGTCATGGATTGAGTGCGAACGTAGTATAATTCCGGTTCGCGTAAGGGCTCGCGTAAGTTGGAGTAGCGTAAGTCGAGGTATTACTGTACCTCAGCGGAGGACTAAGCAGTAAGAAGCCGCTTAGGGTCTAGAAGGAACCTTCGAGGTCTAATGCTACTAAAAAAAGGGATTATCAAAACGCAGAAGATATAGATAGTCCAGAAAGACGCTTCGATATAGACATCGAAGTAATAAATGATATAATTTAATGGCCAACAAAATTAACAGATGCTATTATTGACCACATTCTTAAAAACAAACCGAAAGTTATTAGCAATATAAAGAATTTCAAATCAGTGTATAGAGACAGATATAAAGTGTATTACAAAGGACTTTATGATCATTTTTTACAAAAAGCAATCAAATTAAATTATAGAAAAGAGAGATTGGCAAACCTTTTCAGAAATAAATAAAAGTGTTTACTGCTACTCTCGCAAACTCTTTTCAACATCAAAGTCTAAAATAATAACTGGTTTGCAAAATTAGAGATTAATTACTTATTGGACCACAAAGTTTCAAAAGAACATATATCTGCCATTTGTACTATGTATAATAGATTAAAAACATATTTAATCGCATTCTTTTACAAAACAAATTATACGAAAAAGCAATATTTATAGATACAGTAGAGATCGATTATCCGAATCAATTGGAGACTAGGGTTGTTCGGATAACCGATTATACACGAAAAAATAGTTTAACGTATTCGATGTTGAAATTTTTCTCTGTTGCGTGTAGGGTTTCTCATTTCCCGGGAAATTTGCCTCCAGNTTATTTTTCTAAAACGCTAAGGCACTTTTACACAAAATTTACAATTATTGTAGAATTTAAAATTTTATATAGGGCCTAAATACTTTTATGTTATTAAATGTTATAAAATGGCAAAACGCTTAATTTTCAGAGTGAAAATAAAGATTTAGAAAATTGTAAATGCTAATAATGATCAAAATTTGCATTAAGACTTCCCGACTTGAAATAGGACATACGACCCAATTATCTCTCTACCCCTCAGCTTTTACCACTAAAATATAATAGCATCAATGCTTCCTATGTACAATCATTCAATTATTTTATTAATGCATAAAGATGCATGCACCGCTAGACATAGCTGGACATGAGTTACAGAAAAATAGATTGCAAATAAACAATTTCACTTAAATATGTAAACGCGGACAATATATAAACTTTAAAGTGGATACAGTAAGCAATGGCAATTAGTGTATACAATGCAATAGTACATACGCTACATGGAATTTGCAAAGGAATAAAACGCGACAGTATAACTGTAGAATAGGCAAATACAGTTATAGAAGGATCAAGCATATATGAAGTTACGATTAATTGTCGATACTTGAGCAACAAAACATATACAACGGAGAGCATATAATATACAATGAATAAATGCTGAAAACACAATACTAAGTATAAAGTACACAGTACTGATAAATACGCATATACAATGTAATATCATTAGCAGGAAGAGAGACTATACAGTATATACAATATGAATTACATATTACGTAGAAGTTGAGTTACTAGTGGGGACGTTAGTCCTCCTGTTGTACTAGTAGATGAGTTGTACAAATTGGTTGAAGGTGACCGTATCGTTTATCAGGTCACTCAAAAACTCGTGATTATTTTGTGGCCAGTGGCCATATTGTGGTTGATGAGGATGTGAAGCTGTGATCTCTCAGGCTCCAACATGGCACAGTCTAGAAAGTAGTGGAGGCTGCCATCCTGCATATTACAAATAAGGCAGAGGCAACTGTTTTGTGGGTTGACAAAACGCTTAAGGTATGAGTGAAAGCGGCCGTGGTTGGTCAGAAATTGCGTTAGCTGAAAGTTGGGTGTGATCCATCTATAAGAGTATATTGCAGAAATATCCAGAAAAATTCATACGTAATATTTTGATTCAAGTCCCAGTCGTTTATCTAGTTGGTGTGAAGATTGGTCCATAATAGCTTTTTGATGGTATGTAAGTTAAATTTGCTGTATTCCATTGGTAAAGTTTTGTCAGTGGTTGCAGATTTGGCCAGGGCATCTGCCCGCTCGTTCCCAGTGTTGCCCTAGTGGGCTTGCACCCAGATAATACTCATAGAGTTATCAGTGTATTTGACGGCCTCGTGGATTTCTTGTGCGATGGGGTGGAGATTCTTGCTCTAGATAAAAGTAAATCTTTTGAAAATCTACAAGTTTAACATCAATTTATGAAGGTGGTAAAATTTTAAACTATATTGATGAGTTTATAAAATATAAAACTGTGATGAACCGTGTTATTCCACGAACAATTTTTGAAAGTTTGTTTTATAAATTTTATCAGGTTCATTCTATAACTATTGTAGTAAAAACCTGCCAATATCTTTCGAATTTAAGTATAATTAGAGCTGTAATTTTTGTTACAATCAACTAAAACTTTAATGTTATATTATTTTAAATTGCTGTGTTTTAAAAATTATTATTATTGCGAATTTTTAACTCAATTTTCTAATATAGAGATGACTATTGATTTTAAAGCATTTATGCTTCACGACGAAAATCTCTGCTTAACACCCTGTTCAGAGAGCTTAGGTTTGTAGCAGAACATTCTAAAGAGTTCGGTAAACTGATTTTTATAATGAACTTATTATTTTTTTTAATTTAACAGTTAGACATAAAAAATAGGGAAGACTTAACAATTATTTGCATTGTTTATATCTATCGCATAAAAAACAAATTTTAAGGAATTACAATCAGAGTTTCGTTTTTCTAGAGTTTAATATTCTTTAAACTCTTTTTCAATTATATATAAATATATACTTAGTAATATAAATTTAACCCTTAACTGGTATCGTAAATTTTTCAAACGTAACTGGTATCATGGGGGCTGCGTGGCCCCCAAGCAAAATTTGCCTTTAGAGAGCAAGTTTAACAATGTGACAGTTCAAAAGTGCATAAATGCTAAATGGAACCCTTCTTTAGTATAATCAACTTTTATTTATTTATATAATTTTCTTTACTTAATTATTACAAGAGATCACAAAATTGTTACAACTTTTGGTGTATGCTTTTTTTAACAATACAAAAATCTACTCTATTTAAGTTTTCACCAAAGATATTTTTCTTTTTCTTATTCTTAAGAAACTAATCTTATTAAAAAGTATCTCTTATAGCTTCATTTGTTAAAAAACCACAGGTAATATAATCAGTTCTATTTTTAAGACTCAGGAACATTTTAACGCGATTACGTAGTTCAGTCTTGAGAGTTATCACATAGTATTTTTGTGTACTATGCACTTTGCAAATAAATTTCAAACAACTGTTGCACTTAGTAGCATATTTACCATTTTTTTTAGCACAAAATGACAACATACTCTTTTCAGGAGATTTCGGCTTGATCTAGCAATTTGTATAATATTATCACCTATTAGCAGTTCAAATGATTCTTTGGTAGTCATTTTAAAGTTTTGATGCAAGATTGAGATATCTATGCAAAATAATTGTAAAAATAAAAAAAAAACATAAAAACTCATTTCCACAAAAAACCAACGTAACTGGTATGGTGGGGGCTGCGCGGCCCCCAGAAGGTACGTAGCTCCATCCTTGTAAGTGCTACAGGGCCGAACATTTGGCACTCGCTAAGAGTCGCGACGTAATGAGATTACATAAAATAGCAGCTGCGCACGATATTTAGATATTTAGAAATTCGTAAAAATATGACGCGTGGGGGCCGCGCGGCCCCCAAGAAACCAGTTAAGGGTTAAAAAACAATACCTAATATGTTTGTTGTTTGTAATATGGCAGCTTCCCTGCAAACAACAAACCTATACAGGGAAGCCAACATTACAGGATGGGATGTCCCTGTAAAGTTGGCTATCATGATGTAAAGAAACCATTTAAAAACCATCTTTTCTATATACGCCTGTCCATATTTCTCCTTCCTTACAAGTAATCGATATATCCAGGAAGTTAACATTCTTCTCGCTTTCCTGGTCCAAATCCAAAGTCAACCCATATGGGTTATCGTTGATCCTTTCCATAAAATTCTGTGTGTTGTCAGCATTTTTCCACAAGATGAAGATGTCATCGATGTACCTGGCGTATAGTATTATATCGTAACTAAATATAGGTATGATGCTTCTTTCGAGTTGCTGTAATACTAATTCACAAATGACTGCCGACATTGGGCTGCCCATGGGGACGCCCCTTCCTTGAAGATAGGTCTTTCCTTCAAAAACGAAAAACGAAGTATTGCAAACCAAGTCAGCTAGCTCCAAAATGTCTTTGTGGTATTTCCTAGGATTTCTAATGTTGTTAAATAGAAAGTCCCTCAAAGCACAAAAACATGGTTCTAATTTTATTGAAGGGTATAATGCTTTGTAATCCATTACTGTCATACACTCCTTGTCCTTAAGTGTAATTTCCCTTAGTTTCTGCACCAGTTGTGTCGAACTTTTTATGGAAAAGGGGGACTCCTGAATTTTACTTTGTATAAACCTGACCAGCTGTTTCTCAATAGCGAAAGTAGGTGAACTGCATTTTTCTATAACTGGCCGTAGTTGGTAGCCAGGCTTATGGGTTTTTCCAAATGCGAAAATTTTTGGTGTTCTTGGAGCTTGAACGACAGAATTCTCCATGTTTAATAGATTTGCTAATGGAGTGAGGGTGAACCTTCTGACTCTTTTTTGCAAAGATTCTAAATAGTTTACAGGAGCATCAATACATTCCGTATTTCTGATGTATTCTTTTAACTTGTTGTTGTAGGAAACTCTCTTGATAAGTACTATACCTTTAGATTTATCCGCTTTCATAAGTACTATGTTGTTTCTTTGCAACCATTTTCTTGCTTCTTTTATGCAGTGGTGGAAGCGTCTTGTGTTCCTGTTATCCATTTTTTCTTTTTCAGTGCGAAATCTTGTTTGCCATCTGACGTAATCTTGACTTGTGGCATCCATACCCTTTATAATAATCTCAATATTAGGAATGACGCTTTCTGGGAGGGCTGCGGGATTAGGAGCGTAGAGGGGGCCGTATTCTAAAGCTTTTAACAAGCAGTGTGGCGGTGTAATATCATCCCAAGCTGTTATAAACGTGTTCTCCTTTACTTTTTCACGTGGCTTTACGTTCTGGCGTTTAAATAACCATAAAAGCTTCTTAACATAGTTGCGTTTTAAATTCCTTTCAACTGAGCAAGATAAAACTATTACCCTGTT
>NW_019386938.1:5835-17608 GCF_000671375.1 Centruroides sculpturatus | reverse complement strand
AACTAAAGTGCGATGAGTGATATTTACTTTCAGCAAGGCTCCGCTGTTCAATGATGCGCAAACACAATACATAGATATTACATGAACTAACAAGTAGAGACTTGTAAAACATAGGTAATAATATGCAGCAAGAAATCTCAAAATTTCTCTCTTAGTTGAATCTTCAAGATGCAACTTTTCGTATAATAAATAAAAGAAAGAAAACCTGACATGGTAAATTATTATTGAAATGCGAGATTTCCCGGGAAAATAAAATTTCCCGGGATTTTTCTCGTAGGGAATAAACTGTGAGAATCCCGGGAAAACGGGATCCTGGGATCCCGGGAAAAAAACCTCAGTTGCGTGTCGCTTCGCGTTGAATTTTCGTCGATGTTAAGCCTAACAAATACTATTATATCGTTAAAAATTATTTTTTTATTTTGTACAAACAAAATAAATATATTGAAAAATATAAAAAATAAATAAAATTATACTTTAGATGGTAATTTAGTATCAAAAACATAAAATATTTGAGTAGCCCAAGACATAGCCAAAGATTGAAGCGCCACAGCACTGGCGAAAATTTAAATTTGTCGACTGGAATTCTTTCGGATAATTGACGTTTCGGATGGTTGACTTTCGGATAATCGACGCTTTACTGTATTTGCAATTCAGGAATGTAAAAAAGTCTTTCAAAGTGTAATTATACACTGTCATAATTTTTATGTTAGAGGAATCCAATTTGCTTGTGGTCGAACTCACATTTCTTTAAGTTGTTTCAGGAAACTATAGAGACAAAACTTATATACTGATAACTCACTAACTTGTAAGTAAAGACAACAATAATGTCGAGACGACACAAAGCCAGAGGGGGTTTGAGAACAAACGATGACACTATTTCTTCATTCCATGTTTTTGTCGCTGGGAGATGAAGAAAACACATCGTTCGTCATTACATAGGGATGTGTTGCTGATGTTTTTCGAGTCGCAGAATTTGAAGGAAAAAACAAACATTGTCAGTTTATTTTTAATCAAATGCAGAATCTACGTGTTTAAGCTTATTGAATATAAGCAATATAAATTTAAAAAATAATAATTTTTTAAAATTTATATTATTTATATTCAATCAGTTTAATGTTTTCTTCCAATCTGAAAAGTTCTTAATATATCATCTTTACATAAAAAGTGTTCTTTTTATTAAATTATTAGCCTCTAATTTTATTGAAACAAAAATATTACCAAATTATGATGATAATATTGAAACTTTTAATGTATATAATCCACATAATCTATTGCTATCGAAAAAATTAATGTTGGGGTAACCACGAGAGCACTGGTCAATCATTTATGTAATATTGAGAATGAATTATTTATTTTGAAATGTCTAAAGTTTTACCAACAAGCAATGATTGAAGCGAAGCCTAATCTTAAGCCTAACAAATGAATAACACGTTAAAATGAAAAATCCAGCCTATTGAAAACGAAAAACTGACTGAAAATCTAAGCAGTAACACAAATACTATCTAAAATGACAAAAAACAGTAGGAAAAAACTCAATAGAGCCCAAGAAACACAAAAGCAGAGGCAGTGGCATTGATACAAATCAACAATATAAATCGTTCAAATCTTGTTCAAATTATTCATCTTAAAGAAAAATTCGACAATGGCCTTTGGTAGTATTCTTACGCTTGTATTATACGGGCAAGAGACATTATTTGTATCTTTTTTGTTTAGTTATGATTTTTACAGTAATGAACAACGAACTGTCGAAAATGAATATGCTTAAAAATCAGAGTTAACGTTTTATTTTGTACTTTAATAACATTATTAAATTTCTTGTTGCCAGCAAAATTAACTAAGTTATTGAAAGATTAACATGTTCTGTCGTATGACGAAGTTCAAGCTATTGATCAATTGCTATCAAGTGACATGACGTTTTACCATTACTTTTAAGAACTTTCTTAAATAATATAAGCATAGTGACTCAAAAATACAATATTTGTGTTAAATAATGTCCTATGTTACCTTTCTGGCTGTTATGTATATGTTCAACAAATAAAAGTACTGGAATCGTATATAATTTGACACTGCGCATTTGGAGACCTTTTGCTTACCACTGTGTATAGATACAAATTTTCATTACTTTCTTCTACTTCTTTGTCTTTAATCCAGTGATACTAGGTTTTCAGCTATCTTGTCTATGCACATCTTTCTGAGTTTTCCCCTAGGTCTTTTTTACTCAATTTCTTCTTTAATACTATCTTTGGTTTTGTATTTTCTTACTTTGTCTTGTTATGTCTAAATTATCTCAGTCTAATTTCTTTTTTTTTCTTCAACAAATTTACCATTGTTGTTCTTTTCCTTATTTCCTTATTCTTTATTTTGTTTCTTTTCGTCTAACTCAGCATGTAATGCATAATTGATAAAGGACTTTTTACATTTGAATGGCACATCATTTTCCAGATCAAATTAGACATTGAAGCCTCCAGCTGGCTGTATTCTTTTAATTATTTCTTTGCTTATTAGATCTTTTCATAATTCTGTTTACAAGTATCTAAAGCTATATCTATATCCGATAATAATTTTTCATTCAGTTTAATTTGTCCTCTTTGCTTCCAGGTTCTCTCTTCCTTGGTATTTTATCTGTATAAAAGACAAACTGTTTGTTTCTCTCTCTGTCCTCAGCTTTTTGTAAATCTGTATGAAATTTTTCATACTTATTTTATGGGACCCCGATGGAAATATAGACTTCCACGAAAACCTGGACACCCTCACCCTCTCTTGATTTCACACCCTTGTTAATTCCTAAACCCGATCATCTCCAAAGATTTTATACTTGATCTCTGAGATCCTGAAAATATCTTCATGCTATCCCGTGAGTGCCACACAAATATAGAATTGTCATGAAATATATTGTCTCGTGAAGTTATCAATAACAGAAAAATACTTAAAATCCATTAAGAGTACTGTTGAAACCAAGTCGAAAAACTCAGCAAAAATGTGTAAATAAAGTATTTTCGAAAGTTGTGTCATAAGAATACTGAAAGCATATTTGACATTAAAATTCAACATGTAAACAAAGTGTAAATCACACAGACAACAATTACAAAATTTTTTAACCAATTTCATTCTATTTTCATTGAGGAATATTTAATTTTAATATAATTAAACATAAAACTGAAAAAAACGAAAGAAATGCGTTAATTTTGAAGAGAAAGCTTCAAAGTTTATTTTCTGTTGTCTCGACTTTCTGCGAAATCTGACACCAATGAATAATTGTGTTTACAGCTGGGTGACCTTGTGAACAGCTGGTGTTTTTTTTCATGAAACATTCTCATAGAAGTCTCAGGAGGAGAAGGGTTTAAAGTAGGGTGAATACTAGCTGGCCGTATATTTCTAAACATTTTTAGTAAATTATGTTTTTTATTGCAATTTCCGATTCCCCAATTTAATTAAACGTATATTTAATAAAATCTATTAATCAAAACAATTAAAACACTATTAGAGGTCGTTTAGGATATTAGAAAGTAGCTTTAAACAACTTTATTGAAGTAAAATCCGTGCGCTAGAACTTTAGAACGATGAATGAAATTTGATAAAAAATCCGATAAAAAACAACTAAGCGTTAATCGTGCGTCATTATAGGATGACTAAAATCGCGATAAAATTTTTTCGCGTAAGAAAGAATTTTCTTTTAATTTGGGGACTTAAAAATAATAAGAAAATAAGTAAATGTATATTTTTTAGAGGGTCCAAAAAACCGTTTTTTATGTAACGCTGTGTAACATGGACGAGAAAAGCTCGAGCGTGGACAATAAGCAATGTCACCAGGATAATAAATCGGAAAAATACGCATTGTCACAAAAAAGATTTTCAGTATTACTTTCCCCCTTATTATTGTTGCACTTACAATAATTTGGTTGAATATTAGTGCTCCTTTCAGCAGTAAGAGTGAAAAAAGTTCGAGATACAAAGGAAAGCTCGAAGCCTTTTTCTGCGAAGATGCATATTTTTTTTTGCTGTATGATCACGGTGGCAATGCTTTATACAAAACTTTCTGTATAGTCTGCGTAATGTCTATTGTATTCACATATTGAGTGTTACCAACAAATGTCGTTACACTATTCTTATGCCACAACTTTGAAAATTTTCATTTATTTAGTTGATTTTGCTGAGCTTTACTTTTTTAGCCTAGTTTCACCAGTCATTTTTTTGTCGAATACAACACGTATTAGGCTATCAAGTTTTACATCAAATGCTATAATGTTAACCAGTAACGAATATTTGTGATACGAAAAATAAAAGTATAAGCAACACGTGTAGTTATGCAAGTTACATAATATCGAAAAATTTGTTTCCGAATTTCATTAACTTAACAATAAAATAAATAAATAGATTTTACATACCAACGGGATTGTTATCCAAAAATGATATTGGAGTTCGAATGATACAACGAAACATATTGTTATGCAGCTTGAAAGAAGCAATTGTAAAGAATCTGTATACCAATAATCCAGAAGCTAAAGTCGTTAGAAATACGGCACATATCAATCCAACGTAAACATACATGTTGAATTCTTCAGTGTGATAATAATTTTTGTATTCAATGTTGTGAAAAACACTTGTGTTAGATGTAATATTTTCGAAATTCTCTATGCTGTGGCTATAGATTCTAATATCTTGCAACCTGAAAAGTAAAAATAAAATAACAACTGCACATTGTGATAATTATATTTCTTTAACAGAATGAAATACAGTAGAGCGTCGTTTATCCTAATCAATTGGAGACTGGGGTCGTTTGGATAACTTATTTTCGAATAACCGATTATGTACGAAAAGATATACAGTAGCGCATCGATTATCCGACTTAATTGGAGACTCAGGTTGGTCGGATAACTGAATAAATCGGATAACCGAAAATAATGAAAAAATAAATTATTAGTATAGTATATTAGTATATCCCTTGTAATTAGTATATTGGTATATCGCTATTAACCAACTTCGCGTTGAATTTTCATCGATGTTTAGCCTAACAACTTTTTTTAATAATAATCATCGCTATTGTATGGTTAAAAATTATTTTTAAATTATTTTATTGCTAACAAAACAAACAATCATTAATAATTAGAAAATTAAGTCTCGTTTAAATACTGGCCTCCTTTCAATGGTCGAGCCGTTGATGCCAGCTAAAATACGCAAAAATTTAACAAAAATAATATTAAAGTAGCCAAAACATACCCAAATATCGTAATGCCACATCACTAGAGGACATTTGAAATTTGCCGACTAGAACGGTCGGTTAACCGATGTGACGGTTAATCGGGGGTCGGATAATCAATGCTCTACTGTATTAACCTATCCCATGTTGAAATTTTTCTCCGTTGCGTGTCGCTTCACGTTAAATTTTCGTCGATGTTAAGACTAATGTAAACTTTTTAAAATAATAATCGTGGCTATTGTATCGTTAAAAATTATTTTTTACTTTTTACAAAAAAAAAATAATATATTGAAAAATATAAAAACAAAAAAAATCATTCTTCAGAAGTTAATCTAGTGTCTAAAACGTTCGATTCACCACGACACACAGTCCTAAAAAAAACACCACACGAAAGTGCTAGTGCTGCCAGCTAAAACACATACGTCAACATAAAAATATTGGAGTAGCCCGAGATATAGCCAAAGATTGCAGCGCCACAGCACTAGCGAAAATTTAAATTTGCCGACTGGAATTCTTTCAGATAACTCACGTTTCGGATTACCAACTTTCAGATAAACTACGCTCTACTATACATTTAAATTACTTAAGTGCATTAAAAAAATACATATAAACGATGTTTACATCTACCGAATGCTGATGAAGTAATATATTTGCATACATACATGAAAGAGTTACAGTGAAAATTTAAGCCAGATTCCCGTCATTTATCGTAAGATGTATAACTGTAGACGACATTGCCATCACTTACCCATATGATCAATTCTATTACAGATTAATTTTGCCTAAAATTACTGAGCAATATTTCCCACACATTGACATTTCTTTCAATGTAATAAGAATCTGCTAAGGAAACAGATGTTGGAATCTATTGCTACAGTGCTTGGCATTAAAAGAAGAAATTATGTGAGATCTAGTTCCAGTTNGTCGAGTTAAATAAATATAACTAATTAATATGTACGATAAAGCTTTATAACTATTAATTATCGATTTATTTTTTTTATAGAGTGATATATGTAGAAACCTGTATAAAAGAGACATTTTTGTCTTGTTTATATTGGGTGTAATATTTAAATGACGTCATACGCTCTAGTTTATTTTTATTATTTAAAAAAATTTCTTTTTTATTGTTTTCTGTTTTTATTCCCTTGCAGAAGCAACAAGTATATCTTACATAAATCTACTGGTCAAGTTGTGGAGCGAGGTCAACTACCGTTGCCCGAAAGAGGCGAAGATCCGGGTGTCTATCCGACTACGCCCCGTCCTTCCTCCGCCCACTGTATAGTTTGGTCAGTGACACAATGCTTCTAATGATGTAGTGCTATGCTATTTTATAGCCAGTATCAGATAGTTGGCACTAAAGAGTTGCTTCCGTCTTAGTTACCAGCTCCGGTATAATGGTCAGAAAATGAGAGAGAGATATGTATGTGAGTTGTAAGATTCCTTTAAGAGAACGACAGCGGTTCAGTGACCCGCAATGTGTCCCCATAGAATAGTCAGTGGTAAACGACAGATACACTCGATTTACCAGTTTGATATTTAATGTTTATGTTTTGGCTTTCGTTAGTAGTATTTTTGAAAAATTTTCTTTTATTAGATCGTCGAGCATCGGAAATTCTTGCAGAAATTACTAATGGAACAGAATGTGTTCGTAATTAAATTTCCTTACAAAATGGCTAGGTATTTTATCGACTACTTTTGCCTCATGACAGAAAAGTCTTGTAACCGATACACAGATAACTAGACGACACAAGACTCTACGTGACTAAGGCAACTAGACAGATTTGCCGATAAAAGCACCGACTAATAATACCACAGTATCGTATTACTCATCAAGTTAAGTAGGATAGCATAAGGGATGGTAGTCATTAGACTTCATCATTTGATCCGCAAAATGATTGCAAACTCGCAAATATCGCATCAGCAAAAGCAAATAGTTTACTTTATTTTTTCCCCCTTCTTCTTCCTTCTTCTTAACCGTATCCGTCAAAGCAATCTTTCTCTCATCTGTTCTCTCTCTCTTCTCTTCCTTTTCTTTACTTTTCGGTCTCTATCTTGGAAGATGCTTAGAGAAGTTTTCTCAACCGGTTGTCCAGTATCAGTTTTAGAAGCCCGGGTAATGATCTCAACAGTCAGTGATTTATGGCAGGTACTTATCGTTGTGGTAATGTAGGCAGTACGAAGCATGTTTACATTCAAATTACTCCCCTCCTATGTCACTGTCGTATCACTGACAAATGTTCTCTGATTTGTTTTAGTCAGTTTTTGCCACGTTTCTCTGCTAATTCACCGATTTGGCTGACGTTGCAATCTCTTAGGCAACTGAAGGTAATTTGAATGGAACTGTATCAGATACCATTGTCAGTTGTGAGAGATCGAGATGCAGCTCGTTTGTGTGTTCCAAAGAAGATGCTCTAGTCTAAACTATCCCGGATAACGCTGCGTAGTGAATTTAAATTCCCCACACTACATTATCAAACCAACTAAATTAGTCAACAACAGTTTAGAGTTGCTTCGGTAGCTATTTTCGGCTTCTCTTATCGATGATTACTCCACATCACAAAATATTATTCCCAAAATTGCACTTAATATTACTGATTAAATGACTTATCGTGTTTGGCTTTTTGATGCTGATTCACGCAGCTTTCAATTTTTCAAATTTAATTCTCTATTTTAATTTATAAATATCAACTCCAGCAGATAAATTAACGCGCTTTTATTTATTTATATTTATAGATTTTTATCCTTAAAAACTTAGTCAGATATAAAGGAAAATGTACAAAGTTTTGAATTAAAAAATCTTTTAAAATTAAATTTCGTTTGTTTTTATTTACAGGATTTAAATTTAACATCTATTTTAAAAAAAAAACCAGTTATAAATTTTATTATAGATCTACTTAATAAGTCATTTTTCATTCGATTACATTTAAAATAACATCTCATAAATAGACCACAACTAGACCAGACATGATAAATTATAGAATTTAAAATAATCCATAAACCAAGCATGAACGCTTTTTAAATATTTTTAAAAAATGAAGTCATCCGGAAATATTTTGACTAAACAGAGAGCAAGAGAGAGAGAAAAGGACTTAAAATTTTGAGGAAAAATTGCTATATTTTTTTCTGTAGAAAGTACAATCTGTAAGATTACTAATTACATGTTATTATAGGGCTCGATAACGAGACAAGACGAATGTATCAAGCTAGGGGATACCCTTAGAGAAGGAAGATGCACTAGCTACTATCTTTTGCTATCGGCCTCAGGCAAATGTCACATTGGCACACACCAATTTTCCTTACACCTCCTGTGTTTGTCAGTAATGCTCATGTCTTTGACTTTTTCTCCACCTTCGAGCTAACATTGCTCTTTACAACATCATACTACGAAAGAACAGGGGGAACGAAAACATATTTTGCCCCCTGTATTTACCGACTATGTGACGGGATTAATGTACCATTATGTGAGCAGCAACTTTTCGGCAGACTAGCCAACCTATTACCTGACTCTAATAACAGGGAATGATAGGGTCAGTAATTAACGTACCATCCTTCCCGAACTCTGTTGGCGAGAAAATTACCAGCCGGCAGCCTAATGATTGTCACCTTCTAGCTTGCAGTTTTCTGTAATAGCAATCAAAGTAAGGTCGTAAATCTGGATGATCCCATCGTACATTTGTCTTCTTGCGTATCCTGGTGATATTGTATGGGCATTCTGATAAAAATACCTTGTCACAACTTAAGAAAATGATGATGTCTTGCCTCTGGTTTCCACTCTTTTAAATGATTCGTCATTGAAATAAATAGGTCGAAGCTATAAAGTAATAGACCGTCCCGATTACGTCGGGATAAATCAGCAAGGATTATTGTAATTAAACAGACTAATCATCGGCAATAAAGATATTTTTTTTTCTAAAAAAGTTTACTATTTTCGTCTTAATATAATTATTACTATATTTACATGAAAATTATCAATTAAAATCGCTTCTAAAATTTTTAATCTACGTATTAAAAAATAATATTTTTTAACGTGTCTAGTTTTAAAAATTTGTAAGCGCTAAAATTTCCCTGTGCTAAATTTAATGGCTTTTAATTGGATTTCTTTTAATAGTTTTATTAATTATAAACTAAGCTATGTGTGTTTTTTTTAATAAACAATTTTCATAATATTAGACTTTTGTGCCTATTTTAAAATTATTTTATTATCAGGTCAAAAACATTAATTTCCTTTATATGTCTACTGTCTACAAAAAATTCAAATGCATAGTTTTGTATAAGATTTTTATTTTATTATACATATTTAATATTAATTTCTATAAAACTAAACATAAGATTGTATTTGTCTTAATATATAGCAGGTTATATTTAAAAAAAAAAAAAAAACGTGGAATTTTAATAAAATTTTTGAGTTACTTAGAAGGGTACTCAAAAATCTAGAATTAATTTGTTCCTTCACCTGTTATGCAATCATTTTTAGAAAACACAATCCTTCTTAGGTAATTTTAGCATTTATAAAGTAATTTGACGGTTTTAAGACTCGAGAAAACGAACTAATTAACTCCAGTTTCATAAGATGCACCAAGTGTGACAGAAAGTGATGAAAAACTCAACTTTCATTTTCCAATGTTCGATTCGTTCAAGCTTCACTCATCAATGTCTCTTCTTCAACTTCCAAATTAGAAAGATCTACCGAAAAGAATCGACCTGAAAAAGAAAGAAAGAATAAAAGAGGTAGAAAGAAAGAATAAAAAAAAAAAAGAGTCAATTTTTAACTGTAAGGAATTTGACAATCTCTATTTAGAATCGTGTGTGGCATTTTGTATTGTGTAGAAATCCTCAGCATTTAATCGGTTGGACATTATTCAGCTTTTGTTACATCATACCATCTAACTACTTTATCCTTAATCCTATGATGCGCATCATCGGATATTCAAGATCTGACCCACAGGCAGGGGTGCTATAAGGCATGGTACGAGTAAAAGAGTCTGCTATTCTCACTTAGCTGATGTCATTTGGCTGCTGTGGGGTGATCACTGGAGTGAGAAGCTACCTGTCTGTTTTTCATCACTTTTTTTTTTTTTATATTCCTTCATACGGAATTTGTTTTTCTCGAGTTTTAATATGTCTAGAAGAGTCATTATCAACTCTTGCTTAATAAATGAAAAGCTAGCTACGTTTTACTATTTTACAAACTATCGTTAAAACTCGTGGAAAATATTAAAAGCGTAAACCTGTAACGTTCCACCTTTAAACATTTAGATATTAAATATTTCATAATAGTTTTGAAGAAAATGATATACCGTTGGGTCCACATAAAATAAAAGTTTTGTCGACGTATACGAGAATAGCAATAAATTATATTTTTCAAGCGTTTAAAAGTTGTGTTCATCCTAAAATATGTGCGTGTATATATGTATATATACGTATAAAAAATCTCTTTATTTCGATCAAAATAGATTAACCTAGTAAACAAATTTTATTTTATTTTATTTTATATATAATATTTATAAGGAAATATGTATAGGTTAGAAAAATATATTCCTTGCAAATCACAAAATTTTTCATTCATCATACATGAAACTTGTGATAATAGTAAACTGAATGTGGCTTTCATTATGTAATGATGTTTTGATTAAACATTTTATATAAAAACACAGTTCACGTATTAAAGTATACATTAATTATAATAATATCATACCATTTGATTAGCCAATAGTCGCTGGCACTTGTAAAGGATTGCGATATAATTAACATGGATAAGATAACAATCTTGAAAAAAAGTCCTGCTCCGGCATTGATGTATGATTTATAAACTGAAATTCCTGGTTTCTTAACTTTTTCATTACCACGTTGAGTTTGATTATTTTCCGTTTCCTACAATGAATAATGTTTTAAAAAATATATTAATTACTCGTTGAATTTTGCTTAAATCTAGAATAAATGTTTTAATATGTTATTTCGAACTAAAATAACCTAAAGAATAATTCTTAATATGAATATAAATTAAATGTGTTATCTTTATTTCATACAGACTAATGAAAAACACTATTCACTCTGTTAATTATTGGCTTTTTTTCTACTATAAAATGAACAATTAAGAAATAGAAGAATAAGAAATATATCTGAATAAAATGTTATCATTGACAATTGGAAAATAAAAAACAATGTAATCATAACTTGCTTTCTGTATAACTCGTAACTCCTAACATTCTTTTTGAATTTCTTCCTTACCTGAACAGAGTTGGCGGAAAGTGTTTAGTATTTTTTCTGTGTAATATTGATATAAAGTACTTCCTTCGTAAAATTAGTAATGTATTGGTTTAAGTTGCCATTTAAGGTTTAATATATATATATATATAGGGGAGACCGGGGCAACTTCGGCATGCGGGACAAGTTTGTCAAGCGCTTTTTTTTAAAAACAAATTAAAAGGAGACTTTGGTTATAGGTTAGGCAGTTGAGTTTTATTGGTGGCTTGTTGAGTGTAGTGTTTTTATTGTTCTCCAACAAGCGTAGTTGAATTATCAAGCAAATTTTCATTTTCGTTCAATTCCATATAATATTTTTTTTCCATTTATATT
>NW_019386938.1:0-4993 GCF_000671375.1 Centruroides sculpturatus | reverse complement strand
GTGGTTGCGTCTCGATAGCTATAAGGGTGCGGGAGATATGAGGCTGAAAGTGGTTGAAAGTGGCTTTCTATTTCGAATGTTTTGTTCGATTTTTTCGAATTTGTTCGAATTAAATTTGAACATAAAATTCGAATTGGTTCGATTATAGAACGATTGAAAACGTTCCAGAAACGTTGAAATTTGTTCGTTTGACTAAACGTAAAAATTCTCTAATTAGTCTGGAAACGGGGGACCTAATTCTTGCATTTTGTGAAAACGGGTAAGATTGGCTATAATGTAATTATTTTAATCTTCACTATCGTTACTTTTTGTCCAGCGAAGCGGGTCCTTGCAGCTAGATTCAAGATTACTTTGAAAAACAGTCTTTTATATATATATATAAAACTATACTATTACATACAAATAAAAACCCAGCAAAGCAGGATCTTGCAGCTAGTATTAATATATATCGTAAAGTTGATATTGATAAATTTCAACAAATAAATTTATAATAGCAATTTATTCCTATAATCGCATTATATTTTCTTATAATTAAAAGTTCATCATGTACAAATCTTGGAGAAATCAATCCGAGAAATAAAAACTGATAAACATCAGTTACATAACTACTTAATAAGTAATTCTTACCTCATTACTCTTGTTTCTGTCTTCAATATCATTATTCATTTCACATTGAAAACTTCCAATTCTATCATCATCATTATTAAAAACCGCACTCTCTAAATCAATGCTGTTTTCAGAGACTTCTTCCTTTCGTAATATTCCTGTATGCGTTTCTAAACTTTCCAATTGTTTAAAATTTCCAATAAATTCACATTTACCCTAAAATATATTAATTTGGTATATAAATACAATTTCCTCTATGTTTTTTAAGTTATATATAAAAATATTGTATACCTGAAAATGCCACAAATTTAGTTCCGAAATGTTATTATTGCTTACCAATTTTTATTTAATTTATCAATAACAATTATCTCTAAAACGTGAACGTCGAACGTCGATGTTGTAATCAGCGCTCGAAGTTCGCCGTTCACGTTTTAGAGATGAAAACATCGGCCACATCCTCGGTATAATCTTATTACTGGTATGTTCTCGTTTTTGAACTGGTAATGCAATCCCTATTTTGTATTTACTTCTGTACACAGAAAGAAAGACAATGTAACTGTTTTCAACTCAACACTGTACAGTGGGTATAAATTAGTGAACACCAGTGTTTTGTCAAAGATTTTTGCTTCACTCAGAACTGATTTGATGCAGTATCTACGCTGGAATATCTGTCATTCTCCTGAAAACAGCCACCGAAAAATTTTTATGGTACATAGCCGATACATTGTCCATATAGTATACAGTATACTATTGTGTAATTATTATATATTATTTTTTTGTGGTTGGTTATTTAATCAGTTCAATGTACTTCGTGACATTTTGTGTTGATTATTCTGAACTTTCGTGTTAAAATTCATGCGTTGTTAAAATAGAGTAAGAATGTTGTTATTACCGTAAAAATAATTTACAAAACAAAACTAATAAACAATTAACGTATTCACCTTCTTTAACGCTAAAATTTTACACGCAGGGTTCAAAAATTGTATTTGATGCGTAACGAGAATGCATATCTTGTCTTTCAAATATTCCATTATACACCTGAAATAGATTGACAGTTAAAATGTATTGAAATGTTCAAAAAGTATTATTTAAATAATTACTTTTCGAAGATATGTTTTGCCACTGGAACATCAACAGCACTTAGTGGATCATCTAGGAGGAAAATATCGGCATCCACATATAGCGCTCTGGAAAATATAAACATGTATCATTATCAAAAAATGAATACAATCATTCTTCTTCTATCGTTTAATAGTTTTTTTCGTGTTTTATATTACGAAGTAAAAGAAAGGGCGTTAAATAAAGTATAAAACCCCAGCACACGATGCCCCTACTACCAGGTCAAAAATAACCAGTGTAAAATGGTTTATCCGAAAAGAGATAAACATTTTATTTGTTTTACTTTTAACAAATACACCACGGGGAATTTAGAAAATATCAGTGAAAAGTGATACGATATAGGTTTCCGGAGATTTTTTTTTTTCAGGATGTAATGAATATAATCAAAACCAGTATACTTATAAACAATATTTGAATTTCATTAAAATGTATTTATTATTGCGGTATATTTGTCTTATTCCTAACAAAATTATACTTTTATAATTTCACACATAGAAATATAATTTTAGGTAAGACTTGTTTTACCTTGCTAAATTAATTCTTGCCTTCTGCCCACCGCTCATTATCACTCCTTTCTCTCCTACGATTGTCAGATCTCCTTTAGGAAACAAGCTAATATCCTAAAAATAGTAAAATAAACATACAAGATAATTATTTTCAATGTAATGTGCATTGATAACTTTACTAAAATTAAACATAACTATTGATTTCTAAAAGTGTTTAACTTATAAACAGTGTTTTGATAGATAAATTTGTGTCTTTTGTATTCAAAACTACTATTTTGGCTGATAGTAATTAATTTTATGTCATGCCTCCTACAACTGCTTTTTAATAAAGTTCTAGACTACAAAATCAACTTCTTATTTAACTTTTTTATTAAAAAACTGCTTTTTTAGTTTTGATCAATTCACTTTTCATTTAGAAACAAAGTACAGTCGACTCCCCTATAACACTGTTGATTATTCCGTTTTATATGAATTCCATGTTGTACGAGTCACTTAGATTTTACAAATACGTGTGCAGGGCTGTGAACGGCTCATGTATTTGTAAAATCTAAGTTACTCGTACAACATGGAATTCATATAAAACGGAATAATCAACAGTGTTACAGGAGGATCGACTGTAACAAATCGAAAGTATAGCTTTTAAGAGTAAAAATCATTTTACCTTTTCTAGAGCCGTTATATGCAAAATTTTTCTATATTTCTCTTCTTGATATTTTTCTCCAAACAAGATGTTTTCTCTGATAGTTGCGTTGAACACCCAAGCTTCTTGAGAAGCGTAAGCGATCTTTCCTTTCACGGACACTATACCGGAAGTAATTGGAATCTCTCCCAACAGGGACATTAGTAAAGACGTCTGACAAAATTAATATCATTTCGTTATTGGTACCGATATGTTTTGCATAAATAATATGACATTTTACATTAACATTTTAAAAGTATTTACGTATTTGTGTAAGAATATTATTTCAATTATTAATTGCTTTCTTTTAAATTGCAAGAAATGTAAAGAAATGATACAACATATTCTATGAATTCCTAACAGAAACTCTAACATCATATTCATGAATCTCTAAGATTTTACCTGCAAACAAACTTTTGTAGGATACATCAATTAAATCATAATGGATAATCTCCCATTAGGATTTAATTGATTATGTGTGCAGAATATTCTTGCGACAACGTTAGACGTCTGTTTATGAATAAATTTCTGAACTATGCCAAAAACTAATCTGTCGTAGATATAATCAAACGAAAAAATAATGATATCAATAAACAGACACTCAATAGTTAAACATACCAGTAGACCCAATCTAATCTCTATTTAAAACATGTCCGCTGAAATTTCAAAGTGATGATCAAGTATTATTCTACAGTTCTGTATTTCAAAACTTATTTATGCTAGTAAAAACGTACAGAGTTAATAAAAACAAATTGCAGACATTTCTAAAAAATAAATTGTTATAATGTTACACCATTAGAAATTATGCAATAAGAATAACTTTTATGTTATGAATGATTTTAGAAAATTTTCTAAGACGAAAGTGAAGTAATAAAAATTTCGGTGTTGATAATTTTAGATAAAACATTCATTTCTAAATTGAATATGTTAAGGACTTTAACATGAACGAAAACTTTAACACGTAAGTAGTATGCGTTTGATACATTCTGAAGTATAAAAATTAATTAGTATATAACTCAATTTAAAAAAAAAAATGTTTATAAATTTTTTAAAATTTTATAAAAAAATTTTTTTGAATTATATCGATACAGTAAAGATTATATTTAATTTGTATAAGAATTACCGATGTCAGACATGATGAGTTAAGTTCTTAGTCGATGAGTGAAGTTCTCGGTAGAAAAGTTGGTTGATGAGTGAAGTTCTCAGTAGAAAGGTTGGTCGATGACTGAAGTTCTGGAAAAAATTCACCCGCTTTTATCCTCAGCTACTTCTTTGTCCTGTCTTCGAAGAGTTATTATCTAGGTCGTGGGAATGCAGCTGGTCTTTTAACTGGGGACAGCTGTGTTTTTTTTGTCTTCTAACTACGGTGCATAGGCTGAGTTTTTTTTATCTGCTTCATAATATACGTTTTGTTCTTTAAGAAAAATATGATTGGTTGTTAGTTTTTTTTTTAACGAAGATGTGATTGGTTAGTATTTTATATAAGTTAATTTTTTTAAAAAAAGAGAATTAGTTTTATATTTAAGCTGCAATCATGGGGATGTACGGTTTTCTGGTTACTTACGGAGACTATAAAATATACTCATCTTCTTCAACTCTGTACCGTACTTTGGACGCTGATTTAGTTGTATTAAAACAATTTTCTAGATTAAATAATGGAATAATGTATTTACTAACTGTAATCGATGTTTTTACTAAGTATTGTTATGTCGTACCGATAAAAGATAAAAAACCCCAATCGGTTTTTAAAGCTTTTCAAACGATTTTTAAAAAAAGAAACATTCTGAAAAATTTACAAACTGATAAAGGAAAAGAAATTTACTAAGTATTGTTATGTTGTACCGATAAAAGATAAAAAACCCCAATCGGTTTTTAAAGCTTTTCAAACGATTTTTAAAGAAAAAAACATTCTGAAAAATTTACAAACTGATAAAGGAAAAAAATTTTATAATAGACTAGCTATTGCCCGCGGCTTCGCTCGCCTTAAGAAGTATTATTATTAATTAGGTATAGTTTTTGGGGCTTTACTTTCGTTCAGCGTGTGTAAAAAATTAGGGCCTACAAAACTTCTTTGTACAACTAT
>NW_019386937.1:16226-17650 GCF_000671375.1 Centruroides sculpturatus | reverse complement strand
GATACAATAGTCTTCGTTAGGCTTAACATCGACGAAAATTCAACGCAAAGCGACACGCAACAAAGAAAAATTTCAACACGGGATAAATTAATATATTTTTTCGTACATAATTGGTTATCCGAAAAATAAGTTATCCGAACAACCCCAGTCCCCAATTGATTCGGATAAACGACGCTCTACTGTAGTACTTGACAGCCATCTTTCGTTGAAATAAATTAAGTTTTTATTAGGAAATGTATTCTTAAAACAAAATTATCAATTATCTAAGTAATAATTTATTATATAAGGTATGTATACTTTAAAAATACTTACTCAAGAAGCAAATCCATCAAATATGAAGCTGGTAATGGGAACATAGAACGTTTAATTTCCGTTAATTCGTTGTCCTGCAAACTTAGTTCCTTTAACATTATGTGCTTTGAAAATGCGTGCTTATCAAGGCTTCTTATTTCACAAAATTCCAGCCTTAACTGGGTTAATGTCTCCGGTGCGACCATTGTAAAATCTTTATCGATGTAGCCCAACTCGCCTCTTAAAATATACAAAAACTGTAGATTTTTCAATGTGGAAAGTACGATCCATCTCCAAGAATTCAATCCTTTCACAGAAAACAAACGAATGACTTGTAAACTATCTTCCGCGCCTTCAAACATTACCGATCCATCTTCGCTTTCTGTGCCTAGAACATCACTTTTTCTAATGTCTAATGCTCTAATTGGAACTTCTTTGAACATCCCACTTGGAAGATACATCAGAATTGCTCTGTTCAATCTTAATGAAATTACGATACACAGATTTCATTTCAACGTAATAATATGCAAAAACTCAAAAATTCCTTTATACAGTAAAACCTGCGTAAGCCGGAATCGGTTGTACCAAAAAGTTTTTTGTTTTAAACAGGTTTTCCTGTATATAAACTTTACACGTATATATTTACCTGAGTGTAGAAACTTTATATTCAGAAAGAGCATCCATTATTATGTTCAATTCTTGATGACTCATGATACCGTTACAGATTATTCCTCTAGGCCAGTCGCAAACACAACGTGGCATCTTTTCCTCTGGAGGACAGCCTGCTTTCCTTGTTTTTATTGTCTTGCAAAGAGTTAACAACACAACCCAAGTAAGGTACTTTCTATACATTATTTATTCTTACGTGTGATATAAATCTTTCAATGAACTGATCCTTTATTTCTGCACCTGTTAAAAAGTTACACTTAGAAGACTGTTTCCTTATGTTTATAGAATTTATTCTAATTTTCAAATATTTCAGAGCCAATGGGATTAGAGTTCAGATATTTCTTATAATTTTACAAATATAACAAGTATTTTCATAGATACATTACGAGGATATACGGTTGTTTAACACATGTTATACCTTCTGAAAATGACTTAAACGTGTAAATATATAAGAGTAATGGGTT
>NW_019386937.1:6540-15487 GCF_000671375.1 Centruroides sculpturatus | reverse complement strand
CAATTAGAAAAGTATGGGAAAAATTTGTAGGCTTAAAGGATTCTTTTGTCATTATTGCAAAAACAGTTTCTGTCTTTTTATTATAATTATCAGAGATTATTACTGTTATATCATTAATAAGATATCTAATTAATTATGGATATATTTATGTTTTGTTTATAAAATTCTCTAAAAACAATAAACTATATATACGGCTTTTGAGTTTATATTCATATTCATGCAAATAACAAACTATTAATGTTGATTGCATGAATATGAATTTATTTAGAACATTTCTATCATTCTTAGAAGATATATTTATTTTTTGTTCTTCTTTTGAGTTCATTTTAGTATTAATATTAAAAATTAAAACGATTTTTATCAGCTTAGATCAGCTTACAATAAAATAATTCTAATAAAAATGTTTGAGTGGAATAAATTTAATAAAGGCCTAAATATCTAAAGTGATACAAGACTGTTATAAGCAATATTTATACTGAAAACATAAAATTTATAAGCAGTACTAAAATTTAAACTTAGGATGTAAGAGATTGTTAAATAAAGAGAAATACCGTAATCTATTTAGAGTTTTAAACAATTAAGTCCAAATTTCAACGTACACAATGTTTATTGCTAATAGAAGGTTTACATGAACTTGGGTCAGTCTGAAGAAAATTATGTCGACTCTTCTAATTTCGATAGGGAAAATAAAAAAGACGAATACAATTGAATCAATAGAGAAGATATAAGAAATCTCTTAGCGATATGATTTAAAAATATCTACATGGGAAGGTAACCTATCAATGCTAAAGGTTACCTTTTTAACGCCTGAGCTTGTATGCGGATACTGCTCTTACCAAACACATCAATCCACAGTTTACATTTTACAGACAGGACTGCAGTGTCTCAGCATCGCTTAAACCAGACCAGGGAATGTAAACAATATTGGAACAAAGTTAGAATTGACACTAATTGTTTAAAAGGTCTTATTTACTAAAACGATAAATTCGTGTGGAATCTTCGCCGATTAAGCGCAATAAAATACTTGAGATATAAATAAATATTTATATTTAAAGAAAATATAAATTTTATACTTAGAATAAATTATTAGTTAAACTATAAATATAATTAATAAGTGTAAGCTAATTGAAATAACTTTTGTAAATAGATATAAATACGAGACTTAATTGGTATCGTGCTATTAATTCCAATAAACTAGACTAATAAGTATTTTGAAAGCATAATTTCCTTTTATAAAATTTAAATTTTAAATGTATGCGAGTGCTAAAAGTTTTGTTTATGCTTAGTGAATCGCTCGTATTAATGTTATCATTGATTGATTTATCGATATTATCGATAAAAAGAATTTTTAGGAAATATAATCAAAGACATTAATGCTTTTTTTTTACAAGTCTTAAAAATGCGCTTAATCAATATTCAAAAAGCGAATTCGACAGACAAGAAATGATGATTAGCATTTATTTAAATATAATTTCTTCGTGTTTTTTACTATTAAACAAATAAATATTAATAATTTAATTAGTATGGATACTTTAGATATTTAATAAAATTTGCATTCTATTGAGACAAATTTAGATATAAGTTTATTAAAATTTTTAAATCTTCTATAGATTATTATATTAATTAAAAAATTTCAATGTTTTTCTATAACATTCTTTACTAATATCAAAAATTGATAGATGCTTTAAATTTTGTGATGATATTTTAAAAATTATACTATATTCAATCGGAATTTTGTATAATATCGATAGTAAAGTACTGTAACATAGTGTAATAAGGAGAAAAGGAGAAGATTTTAAGGAGAAAAATGAATACGGAAGAATGAAAAATACCGCAATACTATTATTAAATAGTAACAATATTCAATAATGCATTAATGAACAATGTTTGATAAAATAACAAAAAGAAACGAAATGAATTGCATTCATAGCTGAAAATAGAATAAAAATAAAAGCATGTTCAAAATTTGTCTTTAACATTTTTTATATTTGCCTAAACATTGTTCATTTAAGTTAGAGCAATTGTTAAGTGTTAGTTTTTTAAACCGATCAAATCCAAGAAAATTATAAGTATAGAAACGAAAAAAAAAATTACTTAATTTACTGCTTTCTGCTCATATGTAATTCAGTAGATTTATTAACTGGAAACTAGTTGAGGGCTGTAGTGAATAAAGCCTACACTTCAACTATGAGATGAAATGTTACAGAATGAAATAGAAATGTGATCTGATACAGCTGGAACGAAGAGAGAAAAACTTGTGCAGACCAAGTCCAAATTGTAGGTCGGAGTTAAGACGCCACGTTTTGTAATATGACCTAACTTTCATTTCTTTTAATAATAATTTGATATCCGATGTCTTTGTATTTTAACTAATGAGGTGCGAGAAGAATGAGTATGTCGCAATATCCGAAAAACAACTATTTGCTAATGGATTAAACTGCAAATCGCAAAATACTTAGTCGTGTTTCAAATTTACATAATTCTTACAAAAATGCCTTCTTTTCAGATTTATACAACATTTTTTAAAATATTATTTTAATTATTGTTTTAAATACAAAACCTATAAAAAGTTTTAAATTAATTTTTTGTTTCAAACTGCGAATGTTTTAAAAGTAAAATCCTTCGTATTTGGTAGATTAATAAGCTACTCGCATGATAACCCACTCGTCTTTCTTCTTAATAAATATGTAAACCACAGATTCGCAGTTTGATTTAAATCTAGATTTTGGATTAATATTAGTCAGTCAAGAAAGAGAATGTTTCATAAATCAAAGATTTTATAGAGGGTCTCTTCGAGGTCGACGACACGGGACATTATCCTGTTAAAAAGTTTAGGAGTAAAGAGAAATAACTTTAAATATTATTTTAAAATGCTGTTCAAAATATATTTTCATTTAAAACTTTCATATATAAGCCATTCTAACAAAACATTCGCTCGTGTATTGAAATTTAAATTTTTTTAATAGGGGGTTAGTCATTGCTCCTTGTTTAAATCATTTTTTTAATATTTCAGTAAAGAAACAACTAAAAAAGAAATACATCGGTGAAAATATTTAAGAAATTGTAACAATTGTGATAATTAAATATTTGTAAATATATTGTTTTTTTTATTTAATTTTCCGTTTTATTTCTTCAAATGAACGTTTCTTATTTCTTCTAATGAAATTCTATCGATTCGAACTGTTACAAAAATCATCTTTACTTATTCAAAATTATTCTGCATAATACTTTTCACTGATTATTAATTACAATATTCAGAATTCGTTTATATTTTATTTAAAATAGAGACTACTACTCTTTATTGTCGTTTTAAAATAAAAATTTTAAGTTAAAAACAAGTTGATTTATCATTTTTTCCTAAATTTATTTCGTTTCTT
This sequence comes from Centruroides sculpturatus, assembly GCF_000671375.1. Taxonomy (NCBI): domain Eukaryota; kingdom Metazoa; phylum Arthropoda; class Arachnida; order Scorpiones; family Buthidae; genus Centruroides; species Centruroides sculpturatus. The sequence continues at coordinate 12,110 of NW_019386937.1, read as the reverse complement.
TTGTTAATACATAAAAGAAATAAATTATTTTGCGAATTCGCAACTATATATTTTAAGAACAAATTTATCGTAGATTAAAGTTATTGCGATAAGCTGTACAATATAGTAGTTTCAAACTTTGGGTCACGACCTCCTCGGGGCCACAAATTCTATTTACTATAGTGCTGCAGTAGCTACACTCAAAATGAGGTGAGGAATACAATAGATTAAAATCATTTCTAATGACCAGTTACAGTTTTATATTAATTTAGTACTTATATTATAGACTATTATTATAATTTTAGCATGAACTTGCATTGTAATTATAATATTACTATCATAGATATAACAAAAATGAATTAACTAATCAAGAGTAAATTCGCCATAAAATAAAAATCTATCCGAGATTTAATAATTAACTAACTTTAAATTAAAATTAAATAGGAAATAAAAATTTGTAGTTCAATCTATAATACACATTACATCCTACGCTTGGAATTACTGACAAACTTCATTTATTAACAACACTATTTTGCTTCAGGAATAACTATTTTCGAATTTTATAAACAAGTAACTTTGGTATTTATTGATGTAGTTATTTGTCTCCAAACTTTGCTCCTATGGAAAATTCTCTGTGGACGTCCATGACTGCTACCGTACTCAATCAGAACTCCTAAACGTAACCAACGCAATAACTTAGTTAAGTAACAGTTTTACTTTGCAAAATAACCTATTATTAGGCTTCTAAAATTCAAGAAAAAGTATTATATTCGGATGTAGAATAATCTAATCAAAATATAATTAAAACCATAAAAATAAATTAATCGGTTTTAAACTATGAAAACTATCAATTTAGCAAACGTATTCGGACTACTTCATACTCTCTTTAGGATTCGTTATTTTTTTTTTAATAATAAATTCAAAGAAGCAAGCGTAAAGTGTTCGAAATCGAATGCGCTAAGTATTTGGTTTCTGTGTCCACGAGTGTCTGAGAGGACAAAACCACCAAACATTAATACAGTAATCGATCCAGGTTTGCATCTGACCAACGGGCTGGAACTATGAAGTTTTCTTCGCGTGTCTAATACCGGAATAGGTCCAGTTCCCCTGAAAATCCTCCCGGGAGGTCTTTTTGCAGATCGCCCACGTGCATTGCCTTATCCCATTAATTCTACCTGCTACAATTACCCGAGGCAAGGAAGCCGTCTTCAGATTGTCGGGAATGTCTGCAAACTTAAAACAGACAGAGTTGACAGCTTAAAGAGTCTGTCTTAGACTCTCTCGGCTGTAGCTGAAGCGCAAATCTTCTTAAGGTTCCAAGAAGTCGAAGATTAAATATTGAATCCATAAAAGCACTGCTGAATATAAAGCAATGCTGAGCCTTACAGTGCGATAAGTTTTATGATAAACTCGCGAATGACCAGAAATTAAAAACAAAATAATATGAAAAATATGTTTTCTGTGGTATCAAGAAATTACGGTCGGCCTAATCTTACGAGAGGACGGTATCCCATATCTTGCCGCCTGTCCAGAAAGACACATTAGAGAGGAAACAAAGAGATTTGCGCCAGCCAAGAACATAACCTATTTACGATAAAAATCTTATCAATTCGAAGACCATTGATGTAAATGGTCTTCGAATCCGTGGTATCATGTGTCTTCTTCCGATATCGCGGTAAATATTCATTGATCACCGCAATATCGCTATTGTGGACGGGAGAAATTAGTAGTTACCAAACAGGCCATTTTTTGACCAATCAGCAGGCTTAAAATAACATACATGGCAGAAGTCCAATGGGTTTAGAAAATACGACGTCCATATAGTTGAATTCTTTTGTACTGTACGTTCCGGATGCACGTTGAAAGTCTGCGTTCAATACTGTACTTCGTCCCTGTTGCGTCTGTCTTTAGCATCTTTCTCACAACAGCTATTTATATCTTGTGTTTGACTGCCACTTACTTTTCTTCTCCCTCGGTGTTTAGTGTAACACGTTAACACTACTTATCATTGTAATCTTACTATGATAAGTACAATATTTGTATCCAAAACTACAAATACTGTAAATTCATATTTTATTTTAGTTGAAATTAAAAATAATGCTCAGATATTTTGTACCTGGTTGCAATAGATTGTAACGTTGTTGAGATTCCTCGTGGAAAATGGGATACAACACCCGATGCTATTCTCACTAAACTTCATAATGCGCCTTACTTATGTAAAACGTTACCTACATAAAAACGAAAAATAGCAATCAAATCTGAATCATTACAACACAAGCCAGTTAAATTACAACATATTGATACAAAAGGTAAACTTCTCGTCACATTTATAAAACATAGAATTTATATAGCTGATTAATTTCGTTTATTTTTCAGTAGCTAAATCATCACACGGAAACATGTAAAATGCAATTAAATTATTGTGTGGACAGATGCCAGAGCAGTTCATCAGTTGGATTTCCTAATGGCGCTCCTGTTACTTTAATTTTTTTAAAACTCTTTTCGCCTTGTGGGCACTAAGCGGGCCTCTTTAGCAAGCCCATTATGGGTTCGGCCAGGCCCACAATGGCGCGGCTAGGTGGTGAGATATGGGGTCCGACATAAACGGACGTACTACCCGCTGAAAAATTCTTCGGATTCAATCCGGATCTTCCACAGCGGTAGGCTTGCCAGCTCCATTGCTCGGCCACCCGGCCGTCCATGTTACTCTAATATGAGCTATTATTAGCTCATATTAAAAAATTAAAAAATATTTATTTTAATATTAAAATATTAAAGTAAATATTTTCATTTTGTTGTGTTGTTAATTTGTTTAAAAATTATTATTAATTAATATTATATATTTTTTCCTTATTTGTAGCGCCATCTGGTGCCAACGTACGTAGTAGCTGTCATAACCTTGGTAATGGCAGTTGTCTATTTTGGTCGAGATGTTCCATTCCCTTCTCATCTGATGCGTAATTGCACCAACAATAAAGATAATTACATAAGTGCAACCCTCAGTCTTGTCTCACATGCTAAAGTGGTAAGTCGTCTCACCATTTGCTCCCTTTCTTTTGTTATGATCAATGACGCAGTTTAGGCTTAGGACCCACATACTTTATTAATAGCCAAAATGTGTATTTTAAATGAATTTTTCTCACGTTTTCCTGCCGTTGTACCCGCGAAATGTCGAAATAATCTATTTAAGGAAATTATATACCGTACAATTGATTGCTTTTTCCGTAATGTGGCAGTCTGTGATGTGATATTCCATAATGAGTTTATATGTGGCAGTAATTTCCCTATAGTAAGAGTTTTAATGAGGTCATGTTGCATATTTCTTCCATAATAAACATATAAGTGGCATATCCTCGTAATGTACCAATAAACTTATATTCTTTTAATGTACATGACAAGGTTACCCACATCATACTCTAGTAGTTGTATATTCGGTATGCTTTTGCTAAACTGGCTTCTCTTACCACAAAAGCGGTGGCCTTCTGCTCTGGACAGGCCAAAAAACCCGGGAATTTTTTGGGGTCAGTTCGTCCGGATATGTCCCTCTCTGCTTGGTTACCTCGTGGGGCCAGCTGAATCCGTATTTGGCTCGCTGATAAGTACTTAGTGTCCCTGGGGTCGAAAGAGCCAAAAACTAAAAAACAATGTTTTTTCTAAATACAGTAAACTTATAACATTAAATTTAATAGTGATTATAAGTTTAATTCTTTATGATTGTACACAATTTCACAATAAAAATGATAGACTGGTTATTCATTTCCTTCAGGAAGTTTGTGATGGTCTCGGGGTTCTTATGCACCTGGAAAGTCGAGGATTTTTGTTGATGTTTGGAGAAAGTCATGGAATTTGCTTCCTTGGCTGCCTTGTTGATTTTTGCTGTTGATACGCTTGATTAAATGTAGCCGTCAGCAGCAAGAAGTAATATGGTGCAATATTGCTGTTGATACGCTTGATTAAATGTAGCCATCGGTAGCAAGAAGTAATATGATGCAATATTGCTGTTGATACGCTTGATTAAATGTAGCCATCGGTAGCAAGAAGTAATATGATGCAATACAACTTGTGGAAAGGTGTACAATGTTGGTCGGGGAAAGTCATGAAAATTGAAACAAAAACTTGAGTACGAACCCTGTAGTCTTTTTGTATGATGAATGTAGAAAGCTTGATAGAGAGGTTGCAGCCACCGTTTTCATTATGAAAACGTGTATGTTGAACGATGACCACAACCTCTCTAATAGTGTAATAATGTGTGTTTAGCCTAGTAAACTGGCTTTAACATGGTCCGATAAGTAAACTAATGGCATAGTCCATTGTAAAGGAAGTGGCTATGTATCATAATTGGCCTGCTTATCCAGCCACTCTGCCAAGTAATATGCCCAACATGATATCTAAAAACAGTATGTATTTGTAAATACTGCATTAAAAATATATTAGTGTGTTGGGAATTTTTGTATCAATTTCCGTTATTTATGCTTCCACTTTTATCGCTTGCATGGTTTATTGTACCACTGATATCATTATATAAACACGGCTTGTGAGTGTATATAATCAACAAAGCACTTATGTAATATCCATTATTTATGTAACTGAAAATGATAATGCAAAAATAGAACAAATAGGTCAAAAGTTAATGAATTTTAAAACTGGTAGTGTCTTTATAAAAATAGAGAGAGATAAACACTAGCCAAAATGTTATGCAATACTTTAATGGATGAAATTAAGTAAGTAAATTTTTTTAAAGCTTTAAAATTGTACAAAATTATAATTTAAGTATTCGTTTTTGTCAGAATTTATTTATTAATCTTGAATGTAATTTAAGATTAAACAGTGATAATCAAAATTTGTACATTGCACTTTATCACCACTAAGATAATGGATGTGTGTGTAGTGTAATTATAATAAAAAATTAGTGATGTAATGAATATTTGGTTACTATTCAGTATTCGGCCTATTTTTCGCTATTCAGCTGAACACCAAATATTTAATCACTATTAGGCCGAATACCTTACAACAGGAGTAAGAAATAACAAAAACACAGTAAATTAATCATTTTGGAATTTAGATTTAATGTTATCGGGTTAGTGTTGCTTGTTTATATTTATTTATAACTTATAACATGCACAAAATAAAAAAGAACATAATATTAGTCACTTGTATTCACAATTTATAATTACAAAGATCAGCACACGTACACACCTATTCAGTAAGACACCAACCAAATGCCGTAAATTAATCGGGCTATTTTAATGCTAAATTCTAAATAAATTACGTAATTAATTTGGCACTAGAGGTAAGCATTAGGTGCCATCTCTTATTAAAATTAATAATTATAAATATATTAATTAATTTAAATAATTTGGAACCGCTGGGAGAAAAAATCGGCCCGGAGCGGGACTCGAACCCACAACTCCTGCTTACCGTGCAGATGCGTTGCCAGTTACGCTACCCGGACCTCCGTTACGATTTCCTCTTACCTCTAGTACCAAATTCGTTATGTAATTAATATAGTAATTAGCCATAAAACTAGCCCGATGGATTTACGGCGTACGTTTGGAGATTAGCTATTACATCGGGTTTAGCGATGATTGTAG
>NW_019386937.1:0-5261 GCF_000671375.1 Centruroides sculpturatus | reverse complement strand
TAGTAAACACTAGTATTGTGTTTTATTCCAAAGACACGTGGCAAATTTTCCATCAAATTCCTTTATTAGTTGAGTCAACTCAACTAATAAAGGAATTTGATGGAAAATTTACCATGTGTCTTTGGAATAAAACACAATACTAGTGTTTACTACGCCACAAATATAAAACAGGACACTGTTTCAAAAAACAAATTTAATGTATTGAATAAAATAGAAACATGGAATTGTCTACAGATATGATAATATATTGTAGTACATTGGAATAAATTTGAAATATAAACTTTAAAACAATTTTTGCAGGTTTGCAGAACACCAGGTTATCTGTCGACTCTTGACGGTCATCGATAGTCATTTTGTTGCCATGGGTGCCATTTTCCGGCAAAATATGTCTATTCTGTTCTATTAGCTAAGCAGCACTTACTTGGGTGCTTATAGATTAGCCTATAATTGGAGCATTCATATACTTTGATCAAGCTTCTGATTTCTATATTTGTAGTTATTTAAATTTTAAAAGTAATATTTTGTAATGTTAGATGGCACATTTCATTTAAATTCTGACTTGTTGTGAAATGACATAGCAGACAGTTATTTTTTTGTCTTAATATAGTTTACTCTTATTTATAAATAATAATAATGAGTAAAAGTAAAGCGCAAAGCATGAGGCATAAAATAAATAGTTCATTTTTAAGTAGTTTGATCATCACCACCCCTTGTTTACCATGTTAATTGGTAATAGGAGTGTACACGATGTTGCATATATATCAGTATAAAGCTATTAATCATAGAATTAATTATAAGTGGACTTGTAATCTATCAGTATGAACAGTTTGTAATTATAATATCATAAGTATAGCAATTATCATGATTTATTGTGCATAATTATCCTGCATAAATTGCTACAATGCATGACCTGTACCTGCTTTCAAATTGACATTAAAACACACTAACCCATACATTATATATATGGGGAAATTTTATATATTACAGTATAATTATGGTATGTAAAAATAACCGTAACTTAAATCCTATTATTGTTTAGTTCTTGTATTGAAAATATTTGCAATACATGTGACAGGAAACTGCTTTCTTATAGAAATAAAGTACAGAGTAAACCTTTACTGTAGTGAAGAGTCCTAAAAATATAGAGAAATATTTGTAATACCTACATGCATACTGCTAACAGCAGGTTTGATTAGAGTCTGGTCAAAACCTCCAAAATTTTCTTATTTTGGTATTTTGGTCTCGGTCTTAAGCTCGGTCATCATGCAAGTTTAGTGGATCCCACAGTGATTACAAGAAAAGTTTTTGATATCCTATGGCAGAGAGTTTAGAAATATGCATTTATATACTAATAAACATCCAAAAAAGTTAGTAATTATATAGGATTTTGTTCTATGGCATCACAACTAATGCTAAAGATGGCGTCATTTGCTGTTTGAGATTATCGAGTTATGTTGCAATTATCATTATAACTTCCTTTTACCTTCTGAAACAATGACTCCCAATTTTTTTTACCTATAGAATTTTTAGTATTCTTTTTGTAAGTTTTAATAACATGAAGATTTTATTTTATTCTTGTTCCTGCTTTTAATCACTACCTTTATGATTACTGCCAAAGAATTCAAGCCTTGCATGCACTGGATTACTTCATTTAGTGTCATTCTGTTCTTATATCAGTTACTATATTTTCACTTATAATCTCTGTGATGTCAAATTTATTATTGAATATGTAAAAAATTAATAATTATTATTATTCTTATAAAAAATTTGAATACTAATTACATCTTAATTTTATACAGAAATGAATTTATGCTGGTAAGAAAAGGAAATAATGTCAGTATATAGAGAAACCTTTAATTCTTTAATTTTGTCTCTAAAAGAAGCCGAAACAGACACACAGAAATTTGCCACTCTACTAGCGGTTGTGGATTTTTTGAAGAAAAACGAGCTGAGTAACGAAGACAAAGTAGAGGTGTCTGAGGCTCTCGACTTGCAGTTTCTGAGGAGGCTACTGCACACTAGCAAGCTACCAGAAGGGTGCTCTGAACATGTGTTTAGAGCAGTCGCTTTGAACGTTTTGACCTACGTCTGTACCGATGCCTATATTCAATGGGAACAAGTGCTGTTAGAAGAGATAAGTGTGTTGAAAGAGATTATATCGACATGTCCTGCAACATCAGAAGAAGAAAATATGGTTAAGGATTCATTGCAGTGTATTTTATTTTTAGCAACGAAAGACCGTAGTCATCAGACAGTTCTTCTAGAAAACGAAATCGACCGGGTGCTTGCCAACATATGCGTCGAGGGAAGTTATGGATATGAAATGGCTCTGCATATTTTATTGACAACATTCTCGTCTGAAGGAAGAAACACTCTTCCTCCAAAAACATTCACTAATCTTATGAACAAGTTGACCGACGATTTCTACAAAGATCATTCTTCTAAAAAGTTTGAATTGTGTCATGTACTTACCGATATTTTACAAGTTTGTGCAAACATTAAAGTATGTCAAGAAGAACAGTGGTTGTTTACCGTTAGGTATGCTCTGTATGATATTCTGAGAAGTAAATTAAGTAAAGAATATAGAGATTCTGCATTGAAATTAGCTAGTACCATGATGGAGAAATTTGGTTCGGTGTGGTTGATAGACGAGAGCGAAGGATCAAGAAAATTCTTGGCACTATTAATAAATCTAGCATGCATCGAATCACAAGTTTTATTACACAATAAGAAAATTAATGAAGTGATTAAAGATCTCGAAGTGCTAGTTTCTTGTTACAGCATTCTGGAATATACAGTGTCTTTGTTAGTTGAGGACGGTCTGTCACATTGGACCGATCCAAACATGGATCAAATTCTAGTTGCATTAAAAGATACATTTAATATTATTATTCAGTTTTTTATTAATGTATCTAAAGAATGGGATAGCGTAAAAGATTTAGATGCTTGTTCCACTGGAAGAGTTCGCCAAGTAACGTGTGCCACGTTTCGCATATTATGTTGTTGGTTGGCAGAAGAAACTTCCATGCTCCGTAACGAAGTTTATGAAGCCCTTCCCTTTATGATTAAGATATCAAAAAGTTCAGTTCGTGCTGTTAAAGACAGTAAACAGAGACCAAATGCGGCACTCTTTCAAATTTGGAATGTGGACATGATGCGTTTCATTTTACCAGTGTTGTGTCATCTCAGTGCCGACGATAACGCAAGAAAAATATTGCTCGACGAAGAAATTCCCATCACATTATTAGATTACTTGCAGTTTCAATGGAATGCAATGTCGACTTCTTCCAAAGCCGAAGAAATATCCATCATCCTTTCCACTCTCTGCAGCATACTTCTGAATATAGTCGTGTTTGAACGGAAAAATATTACAAAAAACGAAATATTTTTCCAGCTGTTAAAGTTTTTATTTTCGGCTCTGTCTACTCTGCATTCAGGATCAAAGTTCTTGCAATTGAAAGCTAATTTCGCTGTACTCGGCCTAATGATAAGTGGATATTACTACAACAGGATACGGCTGTGCGAAACCAGTTTCTGCAAATTCTTGTCGGCCAGTGTGAAATTTTTGTGGGATGCTCATCACATCGAAGACACCAGCGATTCTACATCATTCGTTTTGGATCGAGAATATCGTAAAATCTGGCAAGACATTATGGAATTATGGTTCTTGGGAATGCAGGCACTGTCGAATCTTCTCTCCTGCATACCTTGGATTTCGACGTTTCTCTTAGAAAGCGGTTGGCCACAACACATAGTCACCCAGCTATCCAGAGTTTCAGAACCGTGCATCGAAGGAAGCATAAAGACAGCCTACCAGCATTTTCTGTACTGCATCATCAAGACGTGTCCCGAAGCCATTCAGGCACTGTTGGACTGCGAAATCGTGAAAGTGTGTAGAGTTCACAAATTGAAAGAATTGGAATCGTTATTCGTGTGAGGGGGTCATTCGGACTTCGGAAAGAATCATGGTTGTAGCAAGTATATTTATAAAATTCATCCAGTCTTGCCAGCTTAATTAGTTAATTGGTGAAAAGGAATGTGTGGGAAGAATTTTACACAAAGACTGGAGTACACATTAATTTATAAATGTCATAATTTTTTAGTTGTTAATGTTTCTCTCTTAAAAATTTGTAATTTTTAAATTTGAAGATTAAATTTTTGATGTATGTTTACTCTCTTGTCTGCTGCTGCTGAAATAATCAGTTAGATTTTACCAAATAAATCTAAACTTCTTTTGAGAAGCCTCAGGGAAATAACTTTTTCAGTAATACATGACAAAATATTGGACTTTTATTGAACTAGACATTACTTGAATTAATTATACGTTAATTGAACATTACTGAATTACATGGACTACTAAAACAATTTGGTAGAGAGACATATCTATGGCACTGGAAACTGTTTGTAATCGATGTTTATTGTCATCTTTGGCAATAAAAATAATATTGTATTAATTTGGTATCTATTGTTTCTAAGTATCTTGTCAGTCTATAAGTTCATGTGCATTTTTATGATCTTGAGAAAAATCTTGTTTTCTTTTTAAAAATGCCAGTCTAATATGATACTTTTTACACTGAGGTGTGAAATTGGATCTCATTCTTATGATACTGTTCAGAATTGGGAACATTTCAATTGTTTATTTTCCTTAAAATGGAAGTAACTGATGATTATAAAAGACAGGTTTATACTTTTTATTTTTAAGTGGTGAGAGTGCTACAAATGCAGCTGAAAAAATAAATACTGTACATAATCAAATAAATTAGTGAAAAGACTGCATAGAAGTGGTTTGAAAGATTTAGGACCAATGATTTTAGTGTGAGGGATAAGGCTCATACAGGAAGACCAGTTGACTTTCATGATGATTCTCTGTATCTGCACTAGTTGAAGCAGAACATCTTTAACAGTTGATGAATATTTAAATTCATCCCATGGAATTGTTCATAGACACCTACAATGGATTTGGAAGTGTTTCAAAACTAGGAAAATAGCTATTTACAGTTTCAATGGTATCCAATCAATAATCAAAACGTTTGCACATTTTATATCCCATATTGCTTTAGAACCCTTTCTCGATTGGCTGGTTACTGGAGACGAAAAATGGATCCTCTATAACGTGAGGAGAAAAAGACAATGGATTGTTACAAATGTAAATCCGTCTCTATAATCCAAAAAAACACACTTTGGTAGATGTATCTCACAACAATTTCTGATTAGCAAATTATTTTTTATTTTTCATTGAACTACAAATATATTTCGGGTTG
>NW_019386936.1:64060-74913 GCF_000671375.1 Centruroides sculpturatus | reverse complement strand
ATTTTTTCATAGTTACAACTGCATAAGTATTTCTTTACTAGAAATATTATGCAGCACAGATAAAAAGTCGGTACAGTATGCAACGACTGTACTCTCACACAACTGCAGTTATACTTTTAAAAGAGTTGTAGGTGTCCCGGGGATAGAGTAGGTCCTTCAGCTGTAGTTTTTTTAAACAAATTAAATATGTAGATTATTTCTTTATTAATTAAAAGTAATCATAACGATTTTAATATTTTCTGTTAGTAAATATAAAATTTTCGAAAAATAGGAACTACGACGATATCTTCAGTATTTTTAACATGTAAAAAATATGACGTCACTGATTTATCACGTAATATCTTCTAAGATAAGGAAATTTTCCGCATAAATAAGTTATTAGAAAACACGTCAGAAATTCCAAGCGAATAGTCAGGCTAAGACTCCACTACCGTAAAAACCCCTCGCCGTAAAAGCTTTTAATCACGTGACACTGATATTTTATGCCTGAGCAGGTCGTAATACTAGCGTAAAAGCGAGTTGAGCAGTGTTCAACTTTCGACGCGAATACAGCCGTAAAGAGACACCTTCCACCAATCAGAAGTCAGTGAAATTTAGGTCATCGGGACACGGAGCTAAAATGGCGGAAAACGACCTTTTGTGTACGTTCCCTCGTGGCTACTCTAGAATAGATCAGGAAGAATTTATCGAAAACATCCGAAAGTATTCGTGTATCTACGACAAGAGGTAACCTGATTATAATAATGGATACCAAAGGAAATCCTTCAATTTAGAAGAGTATATAATAAAAAAGCTAAGCTTATAAGTGCTGTATATTATCTTAATAATACGATAATAAAAGTTAGTATATGAAAGTAAAGATATTATTTTTACTACATTTGTAATTATAGTACAGAAAAAACTTGTAGAATATAATCATTGTCTTTATATCGCTATGTCACGTATACAACCGTCTTTCGTTTCTACCAATTCACGTGCGAAGAAGTATTTACTTTCGACACTTGGGGCAGCACCGTTGCCGTAAAAACTTCGCGCTAGCCGGACCTCCACCGTAATCCGAGCACAAACACAAATAGTTCACGTGATAAAAAGCTTTTACGGCGAGGAATTTTTACGCAGTTTTTACGGTAGTAGAGTCTTAGCCTCACACCGAGAAATGTCACGTAACACTCTTGGTACGTGACAGTCGTCCAATGTGCCGCTCGGCGACGAAATCAAACTTAATGAATGGCGTGTTTGAATGGCGTACATTCGATCAGTATTTCTACAATTCTTTGTTTATACCATATTTTATATTATCCCCAAAAAACTAAACGCGTTTTAGAAATGTTCGAGTCAAATTAGTGTAGAATCGATTAATTTTACGGAAAAAAAACGTTTCAAACTGCATAAGTGCCAAAACGAATACTCCGGAAGAAAAGCGTTTGAAAGCGGGAGAGCGGGTGTTTTTGAAAACTCAATGGCCTTATCTTGCTATACTTTCGAAAAATGTCAACTTTCTAAATTCCGCCAGCCATCTGACAATAAATATTTGCAGTTACAGAGAAAAGAAATATCACATATCACGATCCGTGAAAATTGGTAAAGTAATCATTTCAACATACCGCGTGTGGCCGGCAACGAAGAATACAACGAATAAAAACACGCATCGTGTCCTCCACGCGGTCTAAAATGTCCTGTACACAATATCGTTAAACCAACTGATGGTTCTTTGCCTTCCACCACGGCATAAATACGTATTCAAGTAAAAAAAGAGCGATAGTGACAGACGGATTCCCCGACTTTTCCTATTAAAATTCTTCCAGATCTTTACAGACCCTGTACATTACAATAAACCGACCACCTCTGATCAGTTGTATGTCGGATTACAGAGACTCTACTGTATTACGAAAAATATATACTAAAAATACTAAATATATCTAAAGTACTAATATAAAATTAAAATGTTTGAGAATAACTTACCTTTATAATAAAGCAAACTTAAAAAGAAAAATTCTGAAAACAAAGGCGCAAAAGAAAGTCTCAACTGAAATTCAACGACACAATAACGAAACAATGCTTGAAGCAAAAGTGAATTTGAAACAATGAACTAACAGTTTTATTAGGCTGTTGAACGCCACCTGGAGAAAAATATCTAAAACAAAAGGAAGGTATGTACTGTACCATTGTAAGTTAAAATATTATAACTTAGAATAGTATATAGAATTTTAAAAGGTATATTCTTTCATTAGATGGTATGTTTTCATTTTTAACGGAATACACTTATAGACACTCCTATCTATTGTTATAATTAACAATGGTAATATTTAACTATTTAAGTTTTACAAATATATATAGTTAGATAAATATTACTTACAGTTTCTAGTTTTCGACATAGATCATAACTTCTTTTATTGGTTGCAATTTTACACAGAGTACTGAGAAGTTTTACAGCTTTTAAGGTCTGTGCATGAATTACGTTCGCATTTTTCTTTTTACGCGAATTTTTACACCCCCTTCTCTCTTATCTCAGTTTGTTTACAATTCCGTAAACCCTGTTCGAACATCCAGCAAAACTCAACCACCTTCTTAATGCATAAGAAAATGTATAAATTGTGTAAAAGTTAATGAAATAAAACGGACGTCCATTGAAGATCAACCCTTTCCTTCTCTCTTGTCCGATTTATTCCGATCTGTCGTAGCCACTTTAGACTAAACCGGTGTACAGTTGAAGTAAATACATTAATAATTGTCATCTTTTTATCTACACCTATAGAAAATTTAAGATCGTCATATGTAAAAGGAAGAACTTCGGTTTCTTCTATGGCGGCTACCATGTTGAAGCTCAAATTTTCTTTCAGTATTCAACAGACGGCAATGGCTCTTAAGGACTGTAGGGGATTTGTGAGTCTACAGGGGTAACGGTCACGTGACTTACACACTTCCTGTTGCTTACAGAGTGTTAGAAACGTTACGTCACAAACTCTGGCCACACCTTAGTGTACACATTAAGAAAGGATTTTTGAAAATTCCACCCTCCGAAAGAAAGAGAGGGAATTAGTTAGAGTCAGTTTAAAGTGTAAGTCATACATTAGGAAAGTAAATAGTGGCACATATAGTATACATTTTGGCAATTAATAAATCTTTTAATCATTTTCACTTTTCTGGTAACCCAAAAACAACAAATCAAAAATAAACGAATAGTTGAAGTCGTTCGAAATTCGAAAAATTCGAATTATAACGTTCCAAACAAGTATTTTTTTTAGAGTTAAGAATTTAAAATTAATCATTTTATTTAAGTAAGGTCATCACCACGTAAGTTAATTCTCCATTATAATGAAAAATTTTCTGATTATTTTTATTTTATAGGTTACCCGTCTCGCATTGCTGCGATCTCAGAAGAAATGAAATTCATGTAAGGACATCACCAAGTAAGTTAATTCTCCATTATAATGAAAAATTTTCTGATTATTTTTATTTTATAGGTTATTTCATTTAGGAAAAAGTGATAGAAGATGGGGTCATGGGGTAAGACGGGACGTCTGTTTATTCGTGGTTAACGCGTTATTTGGGGAACTAAATGTCAACCTCAAAGGGGATCGCAAAGGGGTAAAGTAAATACGAGTAAGTTTAAACTTTTATATTTATTTATTCGGAAAATAATAATAAATGTAGCCGCTGTGATTAATGGGCTCACTGTTCTTGTCCCAATATTGAAGAAAACGACAGTTTAACCATTTTAATTTGTTCTTCTTTTATATAAAAATAATAATCCCATCTTACCCCACGGGTGGGGCAAGATGGTGCATTTACATATGATTTTAAAATATTAAATTTTCTTGTTTTTAAAACGTTTATCAAAAATTAAATTCTGTATTATGCATTACCAAATGTTGTAGCTGAGAATAAAAAAAAAAGTGGTTGCCATCTTATGACTTTTAAAACCTTTAACATCCTCATCCTGCCTCACCTTCCCCTATTAGTTTTTAGGTTACTTAAATCTTTTTAAATACTAAAGTTTTATTCAGTTAAAATTCAATAATAATTTTAATCATTCTTTTTTCTATTATATATCCCATAAATTGAATAGTAAAAACGAAATTTCTCATAGATTTGATCCAAATCTTATAATATAATCGAATCGAGATGAATTGATAATAATAATAATAATAACTGTCAGGAGTTGAATGTTCAAATTTGATACACAGTTAGGAAACGTCACGTGAATGTACACAAAGAAGGAATATCCCGAAATTCCCGCAAGAGAGAGGGTAGAGGATTAGCCTGAATTTGGATTTTACTGTACTATTTTACATGCGGAAATCGAACATATTTTTAGACCCATCTAAAAATTCTCTAATTAGTTAAGAAAGATGGTGAGCCTAATCCTTGCACCCGGTAAAAACGAGTAAAATCGGCTGTAATCTAATAATCCTAATTTTCGCCATCGTTACTTTTTGTCCAAGCATCTGCTAGTCTGGTAATATTCTTGTTGATAATAAGCAGACACAGAATTATAGTAGCGTAAATTATTCAATAGTATTTATCTCGAAATTAACAGCGGAGTCCCGAATAACAATTCGAAGTGTCATCTTCGTTTCTACAGAGACCTTATATTGTCGTTTTGCTATATTTTTAAAGTTGATTACACATAATTTCTTAGATCGTCCAATAACTCGGACCATATCGGAAGTGTGTAATGTGAACATTGTATTGTTATTTATTATCGATCGTTGATGTTTATTGTCAGTTANTTAAAAAGTTAAAAGCCATTTGGGCGCTTTCCACCCTTCCCCCGATTTAATAAATACCCCGACAACAATATATAAGTAAAAGCATAAAAATAACGAAAACAAATATACGTTAAAATTAGGCGAGATAATTCTGAATTTATACACTTATTAAAAGTAAATTTATTTTTTATTTTAAAAAGTTAAAAGCCATTTGGGCGCTTTCCACCCTTCCCCCGATTTAATAAACATCCCGACAACAATATATAAGTAAAAGCATAAAAATAACGAAAACAAATATACGTTAAAAATTCTGCAAGATAATTCTGAAGCAATGCAGGGTGAGTGTCAAAACCACGTTTATTTTTTCCTTAGTTTTTCGTCAAATACACTGGACATGATTGTAGTCATAAAGTTAACTGAATGGTTAACAGTGAGATGTTGGTGTCCTCTCTTTCCAACTGAGTTGTACGCAAACCAGAAGTCAGAAACTACAGGTGTGCCAAGTAAAACAAACTGCTCTAGGATAAATGGTAGCATTTTGTTCATCAACCGCGAATATAAAACTTTTGTATAAATGTTGTAGAGAAAAAGCACCGACTTTCGACGAAAAAAACAACATTCTTCAACCTCAGCCTGGTCTTCTAATGACGATAGGATTTGACATAAACCATTCGTGGCTCATCTAGAGAGAATTGTTTCCAATCCACAACTGTATGGGCAGAAGTAATCCGAAGTTCTCTCGTGAGGAAGTCCTCCTTTAGCTACCAAACTTTAATAGATCAACGAATGTTCTTTATATTCAAGTTACCATAACAAATTTCGTTTTTTAATCATCACCCCATTCTGAGATATTATAGGAAATGAATGCCAACACGTAAACGAGATTTTTCCCCGTTTTTAACTTCAGGGTGTTAGGAAACAATTTTGTAAATTGTTAACCTGACATTGTCTTCAGTTACTTGAAATTACCGATTTTATTGTCTTGTTTACTATGCATTATTAATTTTCCGGCTGTTATTGAAACGATGTCACGATTTTTAATCTGTTTCATAAGCAGGTAAAAAATAATAATACCGTAATATAATTATTACAAGTAAAAAAATACTTAAAATAGAGTCAACCGATGTCCTGTGGCTCCAGCAGCGCATATATTCGGCTATCACCTGTTTTTCGGTAATGCCTGAGAAGTGGGTTCTATTATTTGTACAGAGTTGTTCGTGTTTAACTAAGAAGTTGCGTTCGAATCCGTGATCAGAACCTCTGGCTCTCTTCCTCTTGCCGTTTTTCGTCCAGAAAGTCACGTAACTCGATAATAAATTTAAGAATTTTAGCAAATTCTAACTAATTTAAAGTGCCAGATTGAATGTGATTACTAATCACATTTAATGAACAACTAATCATTGACTACTTGTTCTTTAAATTACTAATAAAACTTTAAATTTCGTTCTTCACATTTATATGGCACCACTATCACATCATCCAACGAAGCCAGGAAAGCCTTAATTTTTATATTGATGTATAAATTAATTATTTTGCACAATAGAGAATTATGTTCGTTTGAGGCCGTAGGCGTAAATTTGTTATAAAACTTTTTATGCATATTACTTTTATATTACACAATAAAATAATTAAATTAAAATACTTTTTTCAGAAATAATGTTGTATATGTGTTACTGTGAAAGACCGAAATTAGAGAATGTCGATATTTTCCGGTGAATGTTGACACATACAAAATACGTCGGTGAAAGACCGAATATTTGGTTATATTATTATACATTCGAACAATCGCCGGTGTATGTCGACAAGCACAGATAAGCTTTGGTGAAGGTCGAAACGACACTCAAGAAACTAATGTCAACAGAGAGGCGACAGTCTGTCACAAAATCCTTTGTGGGTAGCCGGAGGTAGGACAAGGTCGTACCTCTTTTCCCGGCAAGATTTGGTAGAAACTGCTTACTTTGTCACTGGATAGTGTTTTTGTCCTTTTGATCCCGTGAGAAGGAGATCGGTTTGTCAGGTCGAGTGGCAGAGGATGAGAGGGGTTGTCGGTAAGATGTCGGCGATATCCGAATAAAAGACACCATTAACAGATCAGTTCATAATTTGTAAAGAAAAGTTACTTTTTATAGATGAGATTTCTTCTCAAGAAATATCGCTGAGAGAAGCAGCTGCAGCTAATTTGATAAGTGGAGGCCAAGGCTATACACGCTGTCATTGCAAAAAGAAGTGTTCCACGAATAAATGCAGTTGTAAAAGCAAGGGACTCTTGTGCAATTCAAAGTGCCATAACAATTTAAGTTGTTGCAATAAATAAGATTTTATAACTTTAATCACATAATATATGTGTGAGTTTACTATTGCGTATTATTTTTCTTTTCTGATTAAGAATGTACTGTTCGTTTTAGGTTAAACAGTTTATTTACATGCGCTGTTACTTAAACCTATATAAGTCCTATTTTGACATATTAAAAAGTTGCATTTTTGTCTTAACGTAATAAAAATATTTTTATTCAACATTCACCATCAATGCATGCTGAATGTCGACATTTGCTGGTGTAAGTGAGAAATAAGTATATTTAGCAAATATTTCGTACATACACGAAACGACTGTGTGAATGCTGACATTCACCGGAGGATGTTGACATTTGCCAGATATCAGTCATTCACAGTAACATATGTACTCATAATCCCATTTCATATACTGTATACTGTACAGGTATATTTACTGAATAATATAACTATTAATTTTAACTAAATCACAATTTATTGAAATATATAAGACTGAATGTAATAATGCTTTTAAGAAAATATGGACTTAAAATACTGTAGAATATTTAGCTTATAGGCCTATAAGTGTTTGATAAATGTACTGTACGATGTGCAATTAAACTGAAATGAACTGTTATATTGGATTTTTCCACTGATTTGTACGTAGAAATATCAATATAAAGTTTATATAAAACTAATTAATAGACAGATATAAAATCATATATTGCAATAAGAATCAGAAGCAAATTATTTATGAGAAAATTAGTATAAGTGTGGAATGAAGTGTTGCTATAATTGAAATGACTGTCTCTCACTATTAACATTCAGCATTTCTAAACACCCTCTTAACATCATCATAATATAAAAATACTGTATACATTTATATTCAAAACCTTAATTTCGAAAAAATTAGTTTTATAAATTATAAATGCTAATGACGAATAACAAAATAAAGTTCGTCACCACTTGAAATTCGATAAAGTACCCCTTCACCTTTATCTACCAAAATTACAGTATAAATACACTTTAAATGATATTTTTAAACACACAATAATTCTATAAAGTTTATATAAATCTAATGAATATACAAATATAAAATTGTATATTGCAATAAGAATCAAAAGCAAATTACTTATGAGAAAATCAGTATAAGTGTGGAATGAAGTGTTGCAATAATTCAAATGACTGTCTCTCACTATTAATATTCTGCATTTCTAAACACCCTCTGAACGTCATCATAATATAAAAATACTGTATACATTTATATTCAAAACCTTAATTTTGAGGAGAAATTAGTTCTATAAATTATAAATGCTAATGACGATTAACAAAATTAAGTTCGCCTCCACTTGAAATTCGATAATACACCTCACTAGTCCTTTATCCACTCAAATTTAATGGCATTTATCTCCCTAATACACGAACTCGCTAAAAATTTGACACATTTGCTGGAAAGCAAACAGAAATTATAAAGCTGTAAACTGGATGTAATGGCTAAATGGCTAAATGCTTTTTCGGTAAGCATTTAGCCATTTTTTACAATGTTTTCCTTTTAGAAATTTAAAATATTTTTACATTATAAATATTAATTTCAGATTAAGAATTCTTTCATTCATGTACAGTACAGCCTTTATTATATCAGCGCTGGTTACAAAGTGGTATGTGAAAATTCAAACAAAATATGACTCCACACATTTTACAAATTCAAAAAATAAAATTAATTTTTATTATAGACGTAAAAAAATATCAAATAATTACTACTACAAGTAGTCATTAGTACAGTATTTTTCAATTGTTTCTATTATAAAGTCACTTTAACAACAAGTGATAACTTACATTAATAACTTTAAAATTTACACATTAATATAAAAAAAATTACCAAATAAAATAAAATCCGTAAATTTTTGGCACTATCCTAGAAACAGTAAAAACATTGTTCTGTACATTTCCATATAAAATGCATGTCAACAACAGTCTTATTTGTTTCCAAATGATAACACATTATATCAAACATTTCTGCTTGCATCCAAATTTTTGTACCTTCTTCTCTGGTAGCACACTGTGATAACGTCAAATGTATGTCAATTAATATCACTGTAAAATTATATTTCAAAATACACAAAAATACAAAATCAGATTATCAAGGACCAAATCTGTACGTAAATAAATATCATTTTGTACAATTTTTTTTGTGAAATTTATGCATCCATATCTTTTTAAGACAGAATTATATTAAACTGTGCAGATCCTTTTGTTGTTACACTACAAGAAACATTTTTCACGTAGCTTATCCTTACAATTTGTGCAAACAGTTCGTGACCGCCTCCTTAAGCTATTACTGCTGCACACACAGCTACGGGCTTTCCTTCTTCTCGTAAGTTTCTCCATCCTCTGATTCTTGAGAGTTGTTTGTAGTCGACTTTGTGGCCATCCACTCCTCCGCCAAGCTCTCGATTACCGCTACGTGATACGCGTCTCGAGATTTAACTTTCCCTCGTCCCGCAAAACTCTCTTTGTAAAGCATGTAACTATTCAACGTCATCCTGGCTATGACGTTAAAAGCTAAATTTTTCCAATACTTCTTTGACCTAGTTTTATCATAACATATATATAACACCATATCGGATATTTCGACCCCGCTCATAAATTTGTTATGATTTTGAATTATTTCTGGCTTAAATTTAGCTTTTCCATTCCATTCCATTTAAAATAGCTTGTGTGCAGTCATTTTAGAAATTGTCTTCTGATTTCAAACCTGTACTGGATTTTAATGTTGCATCGGTAAGAAAATAATACCGAGTAGTTTCCCTTAACAAGCATTACGTCCCCTCCGCCTATAATTGATTGTGAGTAAGAGGAGGTTTTAGCTTCAAATTCCGTCTTTAGTCCATAACTATTTAAAACATCGTTTTCAAAATAATGTTATCCAGACAATATTATAGTTGAGTATGTCACGTTACTGACGCATTAACATAACTAATGCATTAATATAAACAATAATGTTTGTGTAGGGCTTTAGGTTGTATACTTATACATATTACAGATCGTTCAATTACTAATAATAATAGCACTTCTCTCTTGGTAGGAGAATATAAAACTTTAAGTCTTTTTATGTTTAATTTTATTCATAATTTTACCTCGTAACATTACAGTATTACGTCTTTATGGAAAAATTCGTTTTAAAGCAACATGTGAGGTTCCAAAAATGGGTTGAAATTAAACATTTATTATAGTAATTTGGTAAAACGAAACTATAAAAATCGTCCATTGTTAAAAACCGATCGAAGATCGGATTAGTTGTGCTAGTCATGTGAAACCGCGACGAGAAAAAAACGCTATTGATGTAAACAGAACGCAATAATTATAAATGATTAACCCCTTAAGGACATTGAGATTTTTGATATTTTATAATCATTAATTTAATTAAACGTAAAAAATACTTAAAACTGGAAAAAAACGAAAGAAATGCGTTTATTTTGAAGAAAAAGCTTCAAGTTTTATTTTCCTTTCTCTCGTGTTTCTGTGAAATATAACATCGACGAGTCATTGTTTACACAGCTGAATGACCTTGAACACAGCTGGTGTCGTATTTCCCGGGACATTCTCATAGACGTCTCGGGACGAGAAGGGTTTAAAGTAGGGTGACTTGAAATTAAACGTATATTTTTAAATATTTTTAAAAAATTATAATTTTTATTGCGATTTCCGACCCCCCTTAATTAATTAAACATATATATAATAAAATCTATTAATTAAAAAAATTAAAAAACTATCGGAGGTCGTTTTTGACATCAGAAAGCAGCTTTAAATAACTTTACCGAAGTCAAATCCGTGCACTACAACTTTAGAACGATTAATTAAATTTGATAAAAA
>NW_019386936.1:56379-63861 GCF_000671375.1 Centruroides sculpturatus | reverse complement strand
TATATATAAAAATGGACATGTATGTCCCTATATTTCACTTTTTCGCCAAAACTACACATCGCACGTGAATGGTGTTTGTATGTGGTAGTAGCCCCAAGTCTCCATTCGTGCACCAGGGAGGTTGCGTCTGGATAGCTATAAGGGTGCGGGAGATATGGGGCTGAAAGTGGTTGAAAGTGGCTTTCTATTTCGAATGTTTTGTTCCAATTTGTTCGAACAAATTCGAACATGAAAATTCTAATATTGGTTCGATTATATTCGTTTCAGAAACGTTGAAAATAGTTCGTTTGACTTGACGTGAACAGGAGACATTCAGAAATAGAATCTGGACCAGGTCTCTAATTAGTCTGGAAACGGGGGACCTAATTCTTGCATTCTGTGAAAACGGATAAGATTGGCTATAATGTAATTATCTTAATCTTCACTATCGTTACTTTTTGCCCAGCGAAGCGGGTCCTTGCAGCTAGTAATATATAAAAATATAAAACGTTTAATAAAATATCATAACAGATTGCGTCAAATTTCGAATATTGTCGAGTGTGTTAAGAAACTCGTTGCAAAATTTTTTTAATCGTTTATCCCATGGACAAATTCCTCGTGCACTGGTGTTTGGTACATTTCATATATAACAATACAATCAGATCTGAAAATTAACATAACGACATTAGAATTTCAGTAGCGTAGCGAAAGGAGTATATCATGCACCGGGCGTCACCCAAAGAGGGGGGCCCAAATGGTCTCCAAGACAAACTATAAGTGTTTCTGGAGGGAAGGGGGCGCCAATAAATTGTGTGTACTCAGGCGCCAGTTATGTTCGCTACGCCACTGAAGAGTTTCATCTACAGAATTTTTTTATTACTAAACAGGAAATGATGTTACGATTCTTAATGTCTTGTTTCATAAGCACGTGAAGAATAATAATACCTTAACATAATTGTTACAAGTAAGAAAATAACTAAAATGGAGTGATCCGATGTCTTATGACTCCAGCACCTCATATCTTCGACTATAACCTGTTTTTTGATAATGCCTAAGAAGTGGATCCTATTATTTGTACAGAGTTGTTTGTATTTAATCAGAAGTTGCGTTCGAATCCGTGATCTAAACCTTTAGCTCTCTTCCTCTTACCGTTTTTCGTCGAGAAAGTCACGTAACTCCTTTGTAAATTTAAACATTTTACCGAATTTTAACTAATTTAAAGTGCCAGATTGAATGTGACTAGTTGTTCATTAAGTTGCTAATCAAATTTAAATTTCGTTCTTTTCATTTATGCGGCTACACTATCACATCATCCAACGAAGCCATAAATGCCTTAATTTGATCTATAAATTATTTTGCACAATAGAGAATTATGTTCCTTTGAAACCGTAGGCGTAAATTTGTTATAAGGCTTTTTATGCAAATTTCTTTTATATTAAACAGAAAATAATTAAATTCAAATACTTTTTCAGAAATAATGCTGTGAATATACTGATAATCCCTTTTCATATACTGTATATAGGTATATTTACTGATAAATATAACTATTAGTTTTAACTAAATGACAATTTATTGCAATATATAAGGCTGAATGTAATTATGCTTTTAAGAAATTATGGACTTAATATACAATATTATATAAGTGTTTCATAAGTGTACCATATCCAATTAAACTGAAATAAGCTATCATATTGGATTTTTCCACTCATTTGTATGTAGAAATATCAATATAAACTTTATATAAAACTGAGTAATAGACGAATATAAAATTATATATTGCAATAAGAATCAGAAGCATATTATTTATGAGAAAATTAGTAGTCTATAAATGTGGAATGAAGTGTTCCAATAATTCAAATGACTGTCTCACTATTAATATTCGGCATTTCTAAACACCGTCTGAACGTCATCATAACATTTATATTCATATACATTTATACATTTTCATTTATATTTACACTTTTATTTTAAAAACATTAATTTTTCGAAAAAATTAGTTTTATAAATTATAAATGCTAATGACAATTAACAAAATTAAGTTCGCCTCCACTTGAAATTCGATAATACACCTCACTCGTCCTTTATCCACTCAACTTTAATGGCATTTATCTCCCTAATACACGAACTCGCTTAAAATTTGAGAAATTTTCAAAAAGGTACGAAAATTATAAAGGTATAAATTGGATGAACTTAACTACCTACGAATTTCTAAATAAACTTTGCCTTTTTCGGTAAGCATTTAGCAAGATTTTACAGATTTTTGTGTAGAAATTTAAAATATTTTTACATTATAAACATTAGTTTTAGATTAAGAATTCTTCCATCCGTGTACAGTACAACTTTTATCATATCAGCGCGAGTTACAAACTGGTATGTGAAAACTCAGAACAAAATATGATTCCACACATATTTTAAAAATTCAAAAAATAAAATTAATTTTTATTATATACGTAGAAAAATATGAGAAAATTACTACTACAGGTAGTCATTAGTATAGTATTTTTCAATTCTTGCTATTATAAAGTTACTTTAACAAGTGATAACTTACATTAATTAATAACTTTAAAATTTACACATTAATATAACAAAATTTCCGAAATAAAATAAAATCCGTAAAATTTTGGCACTATCCTAGAAACAGTGAAAACATTGTTTTGTACATTTCCGCTTGCATCCAATTTTTTTTACATTCATCTCTGTTTGCCGACTGTGATGACGTCAAATGTATGTCAATCAATATCACTATAGAATTATATTTCAAAATACATAAAAAATACAAAATCAAATCGTCAAGGGCCAAATCTGTACGTAAACAAATATCGTTTTGTACAATTTGTTGTAAAATTTATGCATTTATAGCTCTTTAATACAGAATTATATTAAACTGTGCAGATCCCTTTGTTGTTAGCATTTACGCTTCCAGAAACGTTTTTCATGTAGCTTATCCTTACAATTTGTGCAAACAGTTCGTGACCGCCTCCTTAAGCTACTACTGATGCACACACAGCTACGGGCTTTCCTTCTTCGCGGAAGTTTCTCCAGCCTCTGGTTCGTGAGAGTTGTTTGTAGTCAACTTGGTGGCCATCCACTCCTCCGCCAAGCTCTCGATTACGGCCACGTGATACGCGTCTCGAGATTTCACTCTCCCTCGTCCCGCAAAATTCTCTTTGTAAAGCATGTAGCTATTCAACGCCATCCTCGCTATGACGTTGAAAGCTAAATTCTTCCAATACTTCGTTGACCTACTTTTATCAAAACATACATATAACACCATATCGGATATATCGACCCCGCTCATATATTTGTTATAATTTTGAATTATTTCTGGCTTTATTTTAGCCTTTCCATTTCTAATTACTTCTACATCTCGTGCCCATGCGTGGCTGGATAATATAAAGATAGGGTTCTTTTGTGACTGCTTCTCTTTAATGCCGCAGGCTAACACGGGACCAGAACGGAAATATAATGTTTCTCCGGTTGCAAAGTTCTTCTTGAACTGTTTGGGTAGCATTTTCTGGTTCCCCCGAACAGTTCCAGTGACATAAGTCTGTAGAGAATACAGACGTTGAACAAGGGGAACCGACATGAAACATCTGTCGATAAAGAAATGGTACCCTTTGTTCAGGTAAATACCAATCTCGAACAGTTTTTGCACAACAGTACAGCCTAAACCTAATTCTGAGATGCTGTGATCCTCCTGCTGAGACTCGGCCCGTTCAAAATGGAAAAATCCCAAGCAGTAGCTAGATACTGAGTCGATCATCATCCAGAATTTGAAACCCAGATAGATTTCGTCAATGGATATTTCCTGATGAGGAGTGTAATGGTGTTGAGAGACTCTGTTCAAATGATTCAAAAGAGGCTGGAATTTGGCACACGGATCATAACCAGATTCTCCACGCCCAGGCAACTTACTCTCATCGACGACATGGAAAAAACTTACCAATTGACAAAAACGCTGTTTAGATAACATTTCCCGAAACCACGAATCAGATTGGATGGGAGAAGTGCACCAGTATCTAGCTGGATCTGATGATTCTTTGCGACCTACATTTAAAATACACGCCAAAAACCCTTTCATCTCTGGAACAGAGACTTTGGTCCAGTTCTTCAAATAAGACGGTACGTTATTCCCCATGCCATTTAACACTTGCTGCGCATATCGATTGGTTTCCTCCACCATAAGAGACAGCAAAGTACTGGTGAAAAACAGATAGAAATAAACGATCGGAGGAGAATCGGGAGGCGGCATATGTTTTGGGCCAGGTACCTCACGAAAAGAAAAAGGAAAAGGTTGAGGTTCTTCTGGTGAAAAAACTTCCCGGTAGTCCCGATCTTCCATTTCATCATCACTGTCATAATGTGCAGCCGAGGTGGAAGGAGTGACTACATCATGTTCAGGTTCATAGTCTTCATCATCAGAACTGGAGAGGGAGTATTGACTTGCAGAATCCAAGTCATCTTCAGATTCATAGTATTCATCTCCAAAAATACTTAGATCGGATTCATATTCAGAGTCACCTGTCATCCGATCTAAATTCTCCATTTCGAAATCATTGTCAGAAGCGGCAGCCGGGTGGGAGAGAGTTAGTAAAGCTATATCAACCTCAGGTTCATAGTCGTTTTCTCTAAGACTACGTACATCAGACTCAATTTCAGAGTCACTTGTCATCAAATCGAAATACTCTTCGCAACCACTGGTTTCGCTTTCAGACATTTTGTAGAAAAATCCTGTTTAGAATAAAAACCGTATTACTATAGAAAATAATAAAATACAGTAGATTCTCGATATTCCGACGGATTCAGTGATCCCTGACAGACTGACACAAATGAAATTTTCTACTTACCACTTGGTATGCGCGACAGATAGAATCAGTTATAGTGCAATATGGGTATGTTATTGTCAGTTGTTTGTTGCAAATGCGGAGCATTCAAGTGTTTTCTGCTGCATTGGTAATTACAGTGGCGCGTTATTTTATAAGGTAAAAAGTCTGTTGCTTGGGGTTTCACAAACTGGGCGTCCCTAACAAATCTTTTTTTTTAAAAAATTTTGTATTTATTTTTAAACAATACTCCACCTCTTTCTCTCTTAATTTTATTTATAATCGACACATGCATAATAGACATAACAAATTGTTCAGTGGTCACCTAAATAAAAAAGATTCTAAAAACATAAACTACTTTCGGACTAGGCACTGTTTCATTTGCCATTGCTTAGTTGCATTTTACTTTTAATTTATTTAATTTAAAATACATCCTCCCTATTTCAAATTAATATTGTCTTGTCCCTGTACATCATACTTTTCCGCTAACAATAAAGTCGTGCTGGTGATGTATCTAAAATCTTTCAGGAGAAATTTTTTGAATTATAATAACGTCGTATATAGTTAATTTAGTATAGTATTCCATCTAATTCTGTTTTCGAGACAAAAAAAATGACAGTGGGATTTTATGGGTCTACAATTTGTTCAATTCGCAGCCAAAAAAAAAACCTGATGGGAATGCACAAAACAGTATGCGAATCGCTACTTTAACACCTGTTGCATCTATTTTTGTAATAAAACATTATATTTCCAAACAGAAGTCTTTATGTAGTATTTGCCGAAAGGTTTTCTACCATAAAAATTAATCGATTCTAGAATAATTTGACTCGAACATTTTCAAAACACGTATATCCTTTTAGGGATGATTTATATAAAATATGCTATAAACAACGAATGATAAAAATACTTATCGAGTGTGCGTCGTTCGAATACGCCATTGCTTAAGCTTTCTTTTGTCGCGGATCGGTACAATGAAAGACAGACGCGTACTAAGCGTCACGTGACATTTTACCGTATTCCATTCGTCATGTAACTACTCACTCGCCTGGCATCTCTGACGTGTTTTTAGATAACTTATTCTTAAGTTAACTAAAAAATCTACTAATGTGAGGTAGATAATAAGAAATTTTCATCATTATTCTCTACATCACATCATTAGTTTTCAGTTAATTTAATTATACCAAGGCCTAAATGCAATTGTTATATTTTAACTTATTGTTGTCGAGTAAGAATTTCCTTGTCTTTACTGAGATCACGTGATATATCAATGACGCCATATTTTAAATAAAAAAGATTCTAAAAACATAAACTACTTTCGGACTAGGCACTGTTTCATTTGCCATTGCTTAGTTGCATTTTACTTTTAATTTATTTAATTTAAAATACATCCTCCCTATTTCAAATTAATATTGTCTTGCCCCTGTACATCATACTTTTCCGCTAACAATAAAGTCGTGCTGGTGATGTATCTAAAATCTTTCAGCAGAAATTTTTTGAATTAAAATAACGTCGTATATAGTTAATTTAGTATAGTATTCCATCTAATTCTGTTTTCGAGACAAAAAAATGACAGTGGGATTTTATGGGTCTACAATTTGTTCAATTCGCAGCCAAAAAAAAAACCTGATGGGAATGCACAAAACAGTATGCGAATCGCTACTTTAACACCTGTTGCATCTATTTTTGTAATAAAACATTATATTTCCAAACAGAAGTCTTTATGTAGTATTTGCCGAAAGGTTTTCTACCATAAAAATTAATCGATTCTAGAATAATTTGACTCGAACATTTTCAAAACACGTATATCCTTTTAGGGATGATTTATATAAAATATGCTATAAACAACGAATGATAAAAATACTTATCGAGTGTGCGTCGTTCGAATACGCCATTGCTTAAGCTTTCTTTTGTCGCGGATCGGTACAATGAAAGACAGACGCGTACTAAGCGTCACGTGACATTTTACCGTATTCCATTCGTCATGTAACTACTCACTCGCCTGGCATCTCTGACGTGTTTTTAGATAACTTATTCTTAAGTTAACTAAAAAATCTACTAATGTGAGGTAGATAATAAGAAATTTTCATCATTATTCTCTACATCACATCATTAGTTTTCAGTTAATTTAATTATACCAAGGCCTAAATGCAATTGTTATATTTTAACTTATTGTTGTCGAGTAAGAATTTCCTTGTCTTTACTGAGATCACGTGATATATCAATGACGCCATATTTTCTATCACGTGATTTATCTTCGCCTCGGAAGATCACCCCGGACTACACATCGACAAACTTTGCATTAGTTACGTTTCCGGTAATACCGTAACGTTCTACAAGAAACAATTTTTAAAAACTACAATAATAAATAACCGAATTTCTTTAAAATTCAGATTAAATTCCTATAATCCTAAATTAAATAAATACAAATTTCTTATCTAAATTTAGAAAAATATTATTTTATTTGTACGTGACTAATTGCATTTAAAGACTTTTGTTTAGAAATAAAGCGCTTTATCTAAAACAATTGATGAAGCGTGCGTTAGTGTAATAATCAAACTTTTTGTGTTGACAGAGTAGTACTTTTGTCAAATTAAATAATTACAGTAAGCGTCGTTTATCCGAAATTATTTCAGCCGTCAAATTTAAATTTTCGCTAGTGCAGTGGCGCTGCAATCTTTGG
>NW_019386936.1:54154-56347 GCF_000671375.1 Centruroides sculpturatus | reverse complement strand
AAAAAATACATGATTTTATTTTTTCACTAAACTTATATAACAATATTATACATATAATTTATTTAAGATATGTGACTAATTCCATATAAAGACTTTTGTTTGGAAATAAAATGTTTTAATTAAAACAATAGATGAAACATGTGTTAGATCAGTACTCAGTGTCAACACTTTATCATTAAATAATGTACAATTAATTTTAGTACTTTCATAATATTTTCGAAAGTTCCAAATGATATCACAGAGAAATTCACTTGATAGACTGAAAAAACATGAAAAATGACGTTCAAAATGAATAAAATGAACTTATACGTGTTACGACAGTTACGCTATAGAACGTATAGTCAATAATAATAATAATAAATACAAAAATTAATTATTCTATTATTTTATCATTAACTCGTTTAATATGGCCAGTGACATAATAATGAGTCGGTTTCAAATTACAATATTTATTATAATTTTATATACATTACGCATTAAATTATTACTAATATGATATATATTATGATGATAAATATGATGTCTTCAGATAAATACATATAACTCTGTTTTGCTTAAGACATGAAAGAGATTAGGCTATTTAAAAACAGAGTAGAATTATTTGTTATTTATCGAATTGTCATACGTAGTTACACGTTGATTTTAATCCATATTTAAAATGGAATGATGTTTTAATGTCTTTACTCTCAAAAGACACTGTGGCCATTTGACCTTTTTCAAATGCCACAAAAATACAAAACAAACCAAATAACATTAGAAAATTAACAAAAAAAGAAAAAAAAATAAGTGAAAAAAGTAATTTCCTGCATTAAAACAGAAAAGGTATAAGTGATACGTTGTAGCCAAAAACCCTTAGGAAAATTTACTTGGCCTTTCTTCCCTCTTTCTTTTCTGGTGTATATCAATATCAATTATCATTTTTAGAATTGATTATGCAGGAAAAAGTCTTTGATCNAGTGATACGTTGTAGCCAAAAACCCTTAGGAAAATTTACTTAGCCCTTCTTCCCTCTTTCTTTTCTGGTGTATATCAATATCAATTATCATTTTTAGAATTGATTATGCAGGAAAAAGTCTTTGATCGGCAGAATCGTATCGTTAGTTTTTTTTTCTTCTTTTTTTTCGGTTAGAACGTTCTTACTTTGAAGATCTGACTGAGAGGGTTTTTTTCTTATGTTTGAGTTAAATTTCTTTTTGTTAGTTATTTATTAAAAATTTAAAGTTCTGCGAATTTCTATAAATTAATTACTTTTGTTTCGTTCGAAAGTTTGAAATTTTATTGTAATTTTTTACAAATGTTTTACAAATTTTTATTTCGCCTTTCTGATTAGTAGCAAAGTTGTATCAAGAAATCAAAATTCATAAGATTTTTCCAGTGTACCTTACAATTTATCGTTAGCCTTGGCCGTCGGCATCGGAATTTTGAAGTGAAGGGGCGACGATTCGTTAGAGGTTGAGAAACACTGATCTAAACGATGGCAGTAATTGTGAGATCCAGCCTGGGGTACAAGGTTGATTGTTACGCCTGTATCACTTACTAGGCAGCTAGTCGGTAAGACTAGTTCTCTGTCGTCTACAAGAACGGCCTTTTCCAATCTAAGGGAAATCGAGTGGCGGAGGGTCTTTAGTTAAACCGAATTTTAAGGTGGAGGTCGGTGATGGCGATATCACCTTCTTTACGTCAAGGTCCCGACACTAGTTTGTCAATTATCCGATCCGCAAACAAACACGCGTTTGATTCTTTGATAGATCTGATTCAGAGACTCTAGAGGAGACATTCTTTTTACAAATAAACAAAAATAAATTTAATTAAAACATAAATCAATAAAAATAATACAATTAATATGGTAGTAAGAGACAATGACTACAAATTACAATCTATATGTCGAGAGATATATGGACTTATATCTAACCGATACAAGATCGAGAGAGAGAGCTCACAAAATCATTTAAGAACATACAACCTGATCGTTGTCTTTAAACTTCGGCTCTGTATATGAAGTATTTGTTCACTCCTCGAATTCTCTGTCTTCTTTCCTCTGAAGAGATCCACTTAACTGGGTGTATTTCTAGACTCAATCCTTCGTATATTGTATGGCTCATAGTATAGGCGTTGGCCTTTAAGAGCAAATATGTATGGAGTCCTGACTCTTCTATGTCTGTCGATGAACTCCCCGAATTCTGATAAATTTCC
>NW_019386936.1:49262-52184 GCF_000671375.1 Centruroides sculpturatus | reverse complement strand
GCCCCTCCAGATGTCCAACTTGAGTTGATAGACATCCAGTGCAGTGATGAATTGAAATCACAGTTCAAAAATTCTAATCTCCTCACATTCTACAAAGAACTGCCAGATACATCATTTCCAAAACTGAAAGACAATGCTCGATTTTGGGCAAGCATGTTTGGCAGTACCTATGTATGCGAACAAGCATACATAGGTACTGCGAAACAAGCTTGCAAGTTTTCGCTTATGAATTTAAACAAGTGCAAAACACGGAACAGGTTAACCAACGAGAATTTGGAAAATCTGCTGGTTGTTTCAACATCTGCCATTACACCAGACATAAAGAAGATTGCCGCCAGCATCCAAATCTCCGCCATCGCATTAATCGCTTGGAGGTCCAGCCCCCAGTCAGTAAACTTAATCCTAATTTGGCCCTTCTTCACAAAAGGTTGTGCATCCCTGTCTAATACAACACATAAATAAAATAAAAAATAATACATAATGAATGAAACAATTTATTATAATCACAGTTTACAAATTCACGGAAGAATTCTTAAATAAGATGATTCCATGAAGTCATTTTCGGATTACCTCTATTACAATGTGAGCCAAATTTAAATGACGCTTACGGGTACAATAATCATTAGTGCAATTGTCCCAACTACTAAAGTGTTTTCTTCTCTATGAAAGAACCTGCCATTCTGATATGGGACTTTCCTTTGTTCTTTTCTAAATCAAACAAATATAAAATACAGTACTTAAAGCAAAGTTTGAGTCTTTATCTATTTCTTTTTCGTTCTCCTTATAAACGCACACATGAGAATTCTATTTCTAACCCACTACTCCGACATAGCTTATTATTAGGACGTTACGCTGGTGTTTAATAATTGATACAAAATTGACAGTTAGATCAGAAGAATAAGACTTTTATTGAAATTCATCTGTAGTAGTAATTTTCACTGTCTTATTCCTAAATGTCTTGTTTTTCTGATCTGACTGTCAATTTTGTATCAATTATTATTTCATATAATTGTATCAAATCACTAGTATAATGTCCTAATAATAAGCTATGTCCGAGTAGACAGAAATAAAATTAAAAATAAGGACAGCAAGACATTGTTAATTAAATAATTAATAAATCTCTCATGAGAAGCTTAGTACTTTCTTTCTTTCACTCATGCAATTAGTCAGGAAAGGAGTAAACAAAGCAATAAAATACTTAGCCGGCTCTAGAGATAAGATATTCGTTTTGTCTAAAAGCCAAGGGGTGGACTTATAAATTTAACTAACCTAATCTGTGCTTTTTTCATACAGAATTGAAACATTTTTACAATAGTTGCGATAATAGCCTTAAAAACTATGCATTAGCATTTCTTAAAAATTTAGGTTAAGCTGACTTGAAGATAATCGTATGTGGTACCACTCCTGTGGAACCATTACATTTTACAATAAACAGTGGCTTATTTAAAGCCGAGTTTGTCAGATTCAGTCAGTAGCTTGTGTGTTTCGTGAAACCATGGCTGTTTCAAATCGAGTGTTTCCAGATCTCAGTGAATTTCGTATGTAAGACCTTTTTCTTGTAACACAAAATAACAGAAAAACCATTCAGTGGGCAATGGACAATGGCCTAATAAAAAAGCATCGTAATTGTGAAAACGGACGTTGTGCAGGAGTAAATGTGATGCGATTAGAAGAAGTGGCGAGTACAGATGGATTAATTTGGCGATGTTCAGCAGGTAGGGCTTGTAGAAAGAAGAATTCTATACGAAAGAACTCATTTTTTGAACGTAGCCACTTACCAATTGCAAAGATCATACAATTGCCATATATGTGGGCATTTGAGATAGACAAGCAGGACTTTATTAAGAGAGGGCTTCAAATTTCTTCTGCCCACACAATCGTGGACTGGAAACAGTTTTGTCGTGACATATGTCACGAGTGGCTTATTAGACACCCAATTGTTATTGGAGGGCCTCGCCACACAGTAGAAATCGACGAAAACTTGTTTTGTTCGTCGTAAGTACAATCGGGGACGTCTTGTGAGAGAACAGTGGGTGTTCGGAGGCTATGACGTGAAAACCAAGCAAAGTTTCATGGTCGCAGTTGACCAACGCCTATCCTATAGCAGTTCGTTTCGCCCGGAACAACTGTCGTTTCCGATTTGTGGGCTGCGTACAACACAGTTGGTAATATAGGGTACCAACATCTGACAGTCAATCATTCGATAAATTTTGTAGACCCTATTACGAATGCAACCACAAATCACGTGGAATCGATTTGGCAAAAGGCCACAAAAAAACAAAAGACGTTATGGCACTCATCGTGCGAATGTTAGACAATTACTTCGCGGAATTTTTGTGGAGACAGCGTTTCCAAAAAAACGAATTTAAGAATTTTATTTCGCATGTGCGTCAGGTTTATCATGACGCAGCTAATTAGTTGTGTAATTATAATGTATAGTTTAATAGTTGTAAACTGTGATTATAATAAATTGTTTCATTTATTCTGTATTATTTTTTATTTTATTTATGTGTTGTATTAGACATTATCATCCATTACGAGGGGAAAATACCTAATATCACAAATAAAATTAAAAACGTTAACAAGGAACAACTGAAAATAATAATAAATTCAGATATTTTATGCAATTAATTCTTTCTATCTTTTTTTCGAAGATAGAAAAAATTAATTGCATAAAATAACTGAGTTTTGATAAATGATAAACGCAAATACGATAGTCATATCGAAAATTTAAGAAAAACTGTCGCTAAGTTTAATGGTATAATCAGAAAAATATAGGATATCCTAAACATAAATACGATAAAACAACTACATCACATCTGTACAGAACCGAAAATTCTATACGGTATAACTATATAGGGGAAGTACATCGGATTATATCGTTAACCGTTTGCAAACACAACAAAATCTCCTAATGAGAGC
>NW_019386936.1:29417-49128 GCF_000671375.1 Centruroides sculpturatus | reverse complement strand
CTAGGTTTTTGTTACAAAAACAGTTTAATTTCAAATAATAATTTAAAATTATTTTTGTACTTAAAACAATTTAATTCTTTTGGAAGAAATTTCGATTTTTCGAGTTGAAGGGAGACTGGGCTTTCTCTGGAGAATTCCTGATTAAAATCCTGGTTTATGTCATTCTACTGTATATAAACTTAATAATTTAAAAATATTTTTTAGGAAATAAAAAAAAATAAATATAAATTTACTTTATTTCTTTTTTTCGGATTAATTTAACAAATATCAAGAGTATAATACAAATTCCAGTCCTGAAACAAAAAGATATTCTTGTAACTTAATTTTCGGTAATTCTGAACAAAAATGAAATTAACAAAATATTTATTCACAGTTTTTAGATAAGATTTTATAACCTTAATTAGAATGATGTAGAATGTCCTGAAATACAGGACAGACTCTGCACAAGGTTAATTATACATAAAATATACTGTATCCATCAATTTGAAACGCATTTAACCACTTTTTTGGCAAATATTGGATTAAAGTAACGGAAAAAATAAATCTTATCTAAAGATTTTATTAGATTTTGTTATTTTTAGTACAGCTTTTAGGTTCGGGTCATCAAAACAGTATTCATTCACACTTCAATCCTTTTGTTCGTCAGAAATTACGTTAAATGATCCGAACAAGTAGAAATTTCGGTAAAGGATCGACTATAGTTGTCGATCTTAACCTATTAAAAACGGTTTATATCGTAAATCCATTCTTCTGTTTTTCTGTCGACTGCGGATCGATAAGAGTGGAAAGAAACCTGATGAAGATGAAATTTTCTATTCAGGTCAAATATTAATCAAAGAAACTTGTTCACCAAAGCGAATTCTTTAATCTTTTTTATATTTGCCAGAAACATATTCAGTTATTTTTTAAATATTTACTTTTCAATAAGAATTAAAAATTAAATTAAGCTTTTTTAACATGATAACAAAATAATTCGTTATTTTTCTTATAAATAATAAGCAGAATAATGAAAATTAATTTAGTATTAATATAGTTTCGTTGCAGAAATCTAAATTTCTGCAACGAAACTATAGATTATGATAAATTTATTTTTATTATTAATAATACAGATTTATATAAAAATAAATCTTTAAAAATTATCATAGAAACTTGTAAAAATAAAACTGTTCTGCTAGATTTTCTCTTCTTTATTTTTTATAATCTAATATGCAAAGCGAAATTAAATATTAAGTATGCAATCTTTCGAAAAATTTAATACAGTATGCGTTTGTGAAAAAAATAAAATTATGCAATAGAAATGAGTACATTTTGAAAAAGGTTTCCTTCCTATTCGTTGTCAACAATATTGAAACTATTTTTAGCACTTTTACACTTGGTGCTGTCAAAATGCTTTAATAGAAATTCAATTCCTCCAGGACACGATAACTTGAGTTAAAAGATTCGGGAGAGCTGAAATTATGGGTGATGGTCAACAATGGTCTTGAGACAGCCTATTAAAAAAATGAACAGAAACGGGTCTTTTTTCTGACTTCAGAATCGGTGACATTTGAAATAGATGAGCGATTGAGTTCAAAATTTCTGTGAAGGTCAATAATAGTCGGTTGAAGCTTTTCAGTTCGTATTGAACACGTCATAGAACTTGCCGACTCTTGGACAACATAAAGTATTGTATTATAGATCACAAATTTTAGAAAAAAGACGGTAATATGTTTTTTTTTCTTTTTGATTTAATGTGTGAAGATATAACGTTGAGCGCATTTTCAGAATTAGAAATAATTACTAAGTTCGATTTCCTGTGACTGTCCTTATCATATTCCCATGCATTAGAAGATTAGG
The DNA here is from genome assembly GCF_000671375.1 of Centruroides sculpturatus. Classification (NCBI taxonomy): domain Eukaryota; kingdom Metazoa; phylum Arthropoda; class Arachnida; order Scorpiones; family Buthidae; genus Centruroides; species Centruroides sculpturatus. The sequence goes on along the minus strand of NW_019386936.1, from coordinate 47,292 downwards.
ACGAATATATTTATGTTTTTATTCTGTATCAGTTTCCTTTCTACTTTATTGTGAATTTATCAACATATTTATTTTAATATATTATCGAGTATACTTTTTGTAATTATTAATACCTCAATTTCGATTTTTAGATACTAAAAAATTTATTAAAATAAAGTGTATACTAATATTTAATCAATATTACAAAAAATTTTTAATATATATCTGTCAATAGTATAATAGAATGCAGATAATTACAGTGAAACTAGGGCAACATTCTTATAACTAAATAAAATGTAAAACGCAATTTTCTATGTAAATAAACAAATTAAGAATCCAATAAGGAGTAAATGCGGACAAATTAATTTTTAAATATTATTCTGTGAATGATTTATTAATAATATAAGTTTATGAATAATAAGTTATACATTGTATATCTATATCTATATATATAGGCTATATAAAAATGGACGTGTGTGTCCCTATATTTCACTTTTTAGCCAAAACTACACATCGCACATGAATGGTGTTTGTATGTGGTAGTAGCCCCAAGTCTCCACGGTGGTTGCGTCTCGATAGTTATAAGGGTGCGGGAGATATGGGATTGAAAGTGGTTGACTTCGAAGATGTGTAACAATGGAAATGTTAAGAATGGAAATGTTAACAATGGAAGTGTTGAGTAACAAAGGAAGTGCTAATATAAAGCGGCATGCAAGATTTACAAACGGTTTTTTGCGTTTTTGCGGGTCCTTGTAGCTAGATTATAGATTACTTATAAAAACAGTCTTTTTTAAATATAAAAAACTATATTACATACAAATAAAAACCCAGCGAAGCGAACCCTTGCAGCTAGTTTATATTAATAAATAGAAGATGATCCGCTTTAGTTCATTTTCACAGAAAAGCGTAATGCCTCACAGAAAAGCAAACTTAGGGCGTCGTACTCGTAGCACCATCTGTTAGACATAAAAGCCTTAACTCTAGATGATATATTTTAATTTATATGAATGTTTAACGGAATAATATACAGCCTATCTCCACCCTGAAGTTCCATTCTAAATATTGGTGAAAGAATTTTTGAAATCGGATGAGTAGTTTCGGAGATTACCCGCTACATACAAACTTACATACATACATACAAACATTACCTCTTTATAATATTAGTATAGATATAGATAAAATTTTAGAGGAATAGGAACCACGACGAAATCATCAGCCCGTTTTTAACATGTAAGAAATATGACGTCACTGATCTATCACGTAATATCTCCATTACCTTTGCAGATATCACGTGATATCTCCAAAGGTAAAGAAATTTTCCCGATAAATAAGTTATCAGAAAACACGTCAGAAATGCCAAGCGAATAGTCACACCGAGAAATGTCACGTGACACGCTTTTTGTGCGTACGCCGTGCAATGTGCCGCTCCGCGACAGAAACAAACTTAATCAATTGCGGGTTTGAACGGTGTTAACTCCATAAGTATTTCTACAATTCTTTGTTTATGGCATATTTTATACAAATTATCCCAAAAAATTAAACGCGTTTTAGAAATGTTCCAGTCAAATTACTGTAGGATCGATTAATTTTACGGAAGAAAACGTTTCAAACTGCATAAGTTCCGAAATGAATACTCTGGAAGAAAAACGTTTGTAACCGGGAAAGCAAGTGTATTTGAAAACTCAATGGCCATATCTTGCTATACTTTCGAAAAATGTCAACTTTCTAAATTCCGCGGGCCTTCTGACAATAAATACTTGCAGTTACAGAGAAAAGACATATCACATATCAACGATCCGTAAAAATTGGTAAGATTATCACCTCAACATACCGCGTATGGCCGGCATCGAAGAATACAAGGAATAAAATCACGCGAATTTGCGTCGTGTCTTCCACGCGGTCCAAAAATGTCCCGTACACAATATCGTTAAACCGACTGACGGTTCTTTGCCTTCCACCATGCCATAAAAGGTTAATTAAATACGTATTCGGACCAAAAAAGAGCGAAAGTGACAGACGGATTCCCTTACTTTTCCTACTAAAATTCTTCCAGATTTCTACGGACCCTGTACATTACAATAAACCGACCCCCGAAAATCAGTTGTATGTCGGATTACAGAGATTCTACTGTATTACGAAAAATATAACTAAAATACTAATATAAAATTAATATATAAAATGTTTAAAAATAACTTACCTTTATAATAAAGCAAACTTAAGAAGAAAAATACTGAAAACAAAGGCACANACTTAATCAATTGCGGGTTTGAACGGTGTTAACTCCATAAGTATTTCTACAATTCTTTGTTTATAGCATATTTTATACAAATTATCCCAAAAAATTAAACGCGTTTTAGAAATGTTCCAGTCAAATTACTGTAGGATCGATTAATTTTACGGAAGAAAACGTTTCAAACTGCATAAGTTCCGAAATGAATACTCTGGAAGAAAAACGTTTGTAACCGGGAAAGCAAGTGTATTTGAAAACTCAATGGCCATATCTTGCTATACTTTCGAAAAATGTCAACTTTCTAAATTCCGCGGGCCTTCTGACAATAAATACTTGCAGTTACAGAGAAAAGACATATCACATATCAACGATCCGTAAAAATTGGTAAGATTATCACCTCAACATACCGCGTATGGCCGGCATCGAAGAATACAAGGAATAAAATCACGCGAATTTGCGTCGTGTCTTCCACGCGGTCCAAAAATGTCCCGTACACAATATCGTTAAACCGACTGACGGTTCTTTGCCTTCCACCATGCCATAAAAGGTTAATTAAATACGTATTCGGACCAAAAAAGAGCGAAAGTGACAGACGGATTCCCTTACTTTTCCTACTAAAATTCTTCCAGATTTCTACGGACCCTGTACATTACAATAAACCGACCCCCGAAAATCAGTTGTATGTCGGATTACAGAGATTCTACTGTATTACGAAAAATATAACTAAAATACTAATATAAAATTAATATATAAAATGTTTAAAAATAACTTACCTTTATAATAAAGCAAACTTAAGAAGAAAAATACTGAAAACAAAGGCACAGAAGAAAGTCTTAGCTGCGATTAACGACACAATAACGAAACAATGCTAGGAGCGAAAGTGAATTTGAAACAATGAACTAACGGTTTTATGTGGCTGTTGAACGCCACCTGGAGAAAAATATCTAAAACAAAAGGAAGGTATGTACAGTACCATTGTAATTTAAAATATTATAACTTAGAATGATATATAATTTTAAAGGGTATATTCTTTCATTAAATAGTATCTTTTCATTTTTAACGGAATACACTTGTAGACACTCGTATCTATTGTTATAATAAACAATGGTAATATTTAACTATTTAAATTTTAGTTAGGTAAAAATTACTTACAGTTTCTAGTTTTCGACATAGATTATAACTTTTTTTGCTGATTACAATTTCACACAGAGTACTGAGAAGTTTTACAGTTTTTAAGGTCTGTCAATGAATTACGTTCGCATTTTTCTTTTTACGCGAATTTTTACACTTTCTTTTCTTTTGTTTCAGTTTGTTTACAATTCCGTAAACCCTGTTCGGACATCCATCAAAACTCAACCACCCTTTTTATGCATAATAAAATATATAAATTGTGTAAAAGTTAATGAAATAAAACGGACGTCTACTGAAGGTCAACCCCTTCCTTTCCCCTTGTCCGATTTATTTCGACTTGTCGTAACCCTCTCTCTTACTTTCAGTATGGACGTCATTTATGGACAGCGTCTAAATTGTTTAATTAGTTGTTTTACTTCTTTAGTTTTACGTGTTTCTTCTGATGACCTATTTAATATATTTTACACGTGGTGTCCAATTAACATCTGTAGAAGGTAGCATTATGTCTTCCTAGAACTGGACACATTGTTTACTACAATTTGGACGTTACAGTACCCAAGGGCAAAAAGAAAAATAAATGAGGTGAGAATTTTGATTGTTAACATCTTTTATTACTTTTTGAGTAAAAGAGAAAGAAAAACTAAGGAACAAAGTTTGCTAAGATAGATTAGTGGAAGAAGTTATACCACGTTAAACTGATGTTTTATTTTTAGCCACTTTAGACTGAACGGCGTACAGTTGAAGTAAATACATTAATAATTGCCATCTTTTTACCTACACCTAAAGAGAATTTAAAATGTTCATATGTAAAATGAAGAACTTCGGTCTCTTCTATGGTGCTACCATCTTAAAGTTTAAATTTTCTTCCAGTAGTCAACAGACTGCAACGGCTCTTCAGGACTGTAGGAGATTTATGAATCTACAGTGGTATCGGTCACATGACTTACACACTTCTTGTTGCTTACAGAGTGTTAGAAACGTTATGTCGCCAACTCTGGCCACACCTTAGTGTACACATTAAGAAAGGATTTTTGGAAATTCCACCCTCCGAAAGAAGAAGAGGGAATTAGTTTCAGTCAGTATAAAGTGTAAATAATGAAAGTAAATAGTGGCACATATAGTATACATTTTGGCAATTAATAAATATTTTAATCATTTTCACTTTTCGGGTAACCCAAAAACAACAAATCAAAAATAAACGAATAGTTGAAGTCGTTCGAAATTCGAAGTATTGAATTCGAAATATAACGTTCCATACAAGTATTTTTTAGAGTTAAGAATTTAAAATTAATCATTTTATTCAAGTAAGGTCATCGCCAAGTAAGTTAATTCTCCATTACGTATAATGAAAAATTTTCTGATTATTTTTATTTTATAGGTTGTTTTATTTATTTGTTTTTAGGTTACTTAAATAAAAAATATTTTTAAATAATAAAGTTTTATTCAGTTAAAATTCAATAATGATTTTAATCATTTTTCTTCTATTAGATATCCTATAAATAGAATAGTAAAAACCAGGGCTGTGGAGTCGCGTAAAAATCTACAGACTCCAACTCCGACTCCCTGGTGAAAACGAAATTTCTCATAAATTAGATCCAAATCCTATAATATAATCGAATCAAGATGAATTGATAATAATAATAATAATAATAATAACTGTCAGGAGTTCAAAGTTCTAATTTGATACACAGTGGACGTCATGTAAATGTACACAAAAGAAGGGATTTTCCGAAATCCCAGCAGGAGAGAGGGTAAAGGATTACCCTGAATTCGGATTTTACTGTACTATTTTACATGCGGAAATCGAAAGTATTTTTAGACCCATCTAAAAATTCTCTAATTAGTCACGAGAGATGGCGAACCTAATTATTGTACCCGGTAAAAACGAATAAAATCGGCTGTAATCTAATAATCCTAATTTTCGCTATCGTTACTTTTTGTCCAAGCATCTGCTAATCCAGGCATGGCCAACATACGGACCGTGTAATGAATTTATGTGGCCCGCGATCAATCTTTCAATATTAGCTACACAAGTCCGAATAGCTCGATGAAAAAATTCTGACGCCTAAAAAAAAATAAATAAAAGTCAACAACTCACTGCGCGTTTAGAGTTAACCCTCCATTACAAATTTCATACGTACAGCGTAGAATGTTGATAAAGCATGATAATTTAAAAAATGTATCTGTAATCTCTATCTACAATTTAGTCTCTACGGGGTGACACCACAATAAAATCTCGCACCACCTCAAAATCTTCCTAGGTCAGCCTCTGGTTCGGCCCGTAGAAATTTTTCTTTCTAATTTGGCCCGGAGGCAAAAACCGTTGGCCACCCCTGTGCTAGTCTGTTGATATTCTTGATAATAAGCAGACACAGAATCATAGTAGCGTGAATTATACAATAGTATTTATCTCGAAATTAAGAGCGGAGTCCCGAATAACAATTCCAAGTGTCATCTTCGTTTTTACACAGACCTTATATCGTCGATTTGCTATATTTTTAAAGATGATTACAGTACACACAATTTCTTAGATAATCCAATAACTCGAGCCATATCGTTGTGAGCATTATATTGTAATTTATTATCTATTATTGATGTTTATTGTCAGTTACTTCTTTGATGAAATGATTGATTCCAGGTTGTCCGTTAAGGTATGTGTGGGTTATCTCTATTCTTAAACAGTACAGTAATACTTCGACTTACGATACCCCGACTTACGCGAACCCGGAGTTACGCGATTTTCAAATCTCGTCGATTCGTCTTTTGTTTGAGCGCCACGCAATTTTCGATTACTCACTACCCCACACTATTGTTCGGCTTACATGTTCGGATGTGTCGCGCGGAATCCACACATAGCTACAATTTATTTTGTGTTATTTATATTCTGTGTTTGTTATATCTACGGAGACTCGAGAGATTCTACTATGTCATCCAAACGAAGTAGAACTAATTCTTCTGCATCAAACAAGGAAAGAAAAACTTTTTCTTTAAAATGTAAAGTTAACATTGGGTATATTCGTAAAGTCGAACGAGTTAAACGAGAATGACGTCATCGTTATTCCTATTTCATTAGACTTTTCGAACGATTCGTTACTAACGCGTTTAACTCGTTTGACTTTACGCATGTATCCATTATTAAAGACTTCGATACAAAAATGAAAATTTGTGAATTGGCAAAGAAGTTTAATCTACCGGAATTGTCGATCAGAACAATTATAAAAGGCAAAGAAAAAATTCTCGAAGCTGTGAAAAATGTTCAATCTTTAAATTCGAGCATCATTCGTAAACGTCACGGTATTATCCCTGAGATTGAAACAGTGTTAAAAAATTATGGCGTAATAATCAAGTAAATGTGAAAAATTGTAAAATAATATAGGCCTAATTTGTATACATATGTATTATCTAAGATTTTATTAAACATTTTTTTCTAAATTATTGTTTTCTTTAGTCTCCGGCTCCAATTAAAAATTATTTGTATGTATTTATATGGGAAATTATACCCCGACTTACGCGGTTACCGCTCGGTTCCACCTATCGCGTAAGTTCGGGGTATTACTGTATATATATTAATATTATTGGGCAGCAATATTTTAATACCGAGAAAGGAGCTAGATAAGTTAAGACCAGTTATAGAAAGCGTAAGGGCAAGAGGGTCCGATATAAGAATTTCCGATACAAACCGGAAATTATGTTATCTCGATTCAAACCATCTACTTTTGATAAATGTTAGATAAATAAGCGGTATGATGAAAACGCAATTCTGAAAGAGGATTAAACTTTTACGGATTACTTCAGTAATACGTTTACCTTTCTAAGTTATTTGTTTTATTTTGATCTTAATTACTTCCTTCAGAAGTAATCAAGATTAAAATAAAACAAATAACTTAGAAAGGTAAACGTATTACTGAAAAGCGCAGAATTATCAATATATTTTTTGATCACTATAGATCATGGACGGTTTTTTCCTACCGTTTCTGACAGTACTAGTGCAGAAGATTACATAACAAGTTCTAACGTATGAAACACTTTTTTTTTGAAAAATTCTAACATAATGAACCTAAATGATAGCACCACAGATATGGATTTTTAAGTATGGGCGTAATGAAATATCTATCTGATATTATAATCTGAATAATCTAGAATCAGTCCGGGGCGTAACTCGAACCCGTAACTCCCGGTTACTGTGCGAGCGTTTAGGATGCTTATAACGTGTTTAAATACGTCTGGAGAAAAGAACGGGGGTAGCGTAACTGGTAACGCATTAGCACTAAATTAGGGGTTGCGGGTTGGAATCTCGCTGCTAGCCCATTCCTTTCTTTCAGAAAATTTTAAAACTATTTAATAAATAATAATTACATTTAATAAGAGATGGCCCCTAACGTTTTCCTCTACCAACAAATTATTGGGATATTAATTACATATAAATGGTTGTTTGGCTTTACAAATTTATCGGATTTCCTATCACATGATCCAACTCTTCGACTACGAAGGTTCTCTGGACGACAGGTTGATAAACTTTCATTAGTTACGTTTTCGGTAATACTGTAACGTTCTACAACAAAATCCACCGAGTTTAGCTTTGCAAGAAAAACAATTTTCTTGACAAAGAAAACAAAATCCTACCCAATGGCGGACTACTCTATAATAATTTTTTAATATTCTGTTTATTTTTAATCAAATAATAATGAAAAAAATTTTGATTAAANTCTAAAATTAATGCTCGGTTATACCGTAATTTTACTAGACTACAGGTTCACTCGGCACTAACGGTACAAATAGGCAAACAAATCAAGTGGATAAACAAATTGTTTAGACTGTTAAAAGAAAAATCGGTGTTCACATTGAGATATTTTAAAGCAAGTTTTTGTTGTTTCTTGTTTCTTGTGTTAATAATTTATAGCAAATTGATTAACATAAGCCATTTTATAACGAAAGTTAGATGTACCCCTTCGATTTACGCTCGTACCCCTAGGGGTACATGTACTGTACCCCCGGTTGAGAACCACTGTTCTATAGCGTAACTGTCGTAACATGTATAGGTTCATTTTATACATTTTGAACGTCATTTCTCATGTTTTTTTCAGTCTAACAAGTGAATTTCTCTGTGATATCATTTGGAACTTTCGAAAATATTATGAAAGTACTAAAATTAATTGTACATTATTTAATGATAAAGTGTTGACACTGAGTACTGATCTAACACACGTTTCATCTATTGTTTTAATTAAAACATTTTATTTCCAAACAAAAGTCTTTATATGGAATTAGTCACATATCTTAAATAAATTATATGTATAATATTGTTATATAAGTTTAGCGAAAAAATAAAATCATGTATTTTTTGTAAATTAATATAACAAATTTATAATTATTTAATAATTTACGGATAATAGGCATTTCATCTGAATTCTAAAGTAATTCGATTATTTATTACTTTAGTTTTGAAAAATTGTTTGTTATTTACAGGATTAATTCGGGGTGTTTTGTTGTAGAACGTTGCGGTATTACCAGAAACGTAACTAATGCAAAGTTTATCAACCTGTAGTCCGGGGACATCTTCAAAGGCTCAGTTACATCACGTGATGTCCCCAAACTTCAGCTAATTCTCCCGCGAGAAGATTAAGTTATCAGGAAACACGTTAGAGATGCGATTCGTGGCCGAGACGAGTGAGTAATCACGTGACCGAATAGTATCGGCACATGTCACGTGATACATTGGAAGCGGACGCGGACAAAGCATGTGCCGTTCCGCAACGAAAACAAGCTTAAGCAATGTCGTCTTCGAACGGAGTACACTCGATTAAGTATTCCGACAATTTTTAGTTCATAGCATATTTTATATCGATCATTTCAGCAAATTATACGTGTTTTGGAAATATTCGAGTGAAATTAGTCTTGATTTAGTTAATTTTATGAAAGAAAACCTCTCAACTAGCCGTACCCCCTAATCAGCACAAGTGCAATTTTCTTTTTAGTAAATACTAGCAGACCCCGCCACGCGTTGTTGTGGCTCAAAATGTATCTATTATAAATTTATAACACTTTCCCCGTGGAGGGGATTTTTCGAAAAATTTCTTCTTAGTGTACATTCTCTTAATTGCGTTTTAATAGGGTACCTATTAAAACGCAATCAAAAACGCAAAACCCGCATCTAAAATAGTATAAATAGAAGCAGAGTTCTTTAGGGTAAGCCTTAATCCTAACCATCTTTCAGTGGGGTTGAATTTCGACACGTATATTATATAAAAACACGTGCGTATTCGAATGCAGCGTTGTGTCAAAANAATATCCATTGTTAGTCAATGGTGTTTGTTTAGTAGTTACGTGGCCCGCGATCAATCTTTCAATATTAGCTACAAACCGAATAGCTCGATGATAAAATTCTGACGTTAAAAAAAACAAAAGTCAACAACTCACTGCGTTTAGAGTTAAATAATACAATTTTATATAAAAAAACAAATATTTTTGTCAATTCACTAAGAAAAGTGAATTTAAACGCATTCTCAATTATTGTAAGGTGAAAGTGTCATTACTTTTTTTGCGTATTTAAACAGACTCGAACTCTGTTTTGTAGTGTTCATCATTTGAAACTTACTTCTTTTTGATAATTGAACGAAGTAAATTTATTTTTTATTTTAAAAAGTTAAAAGCCATTTGGGCGCTTTCCACCCTTCCTCCGATTTAATAAATATCCCGACAACAATATATAAGTAAAAGCATAAAAATAACGAAAACAAATACACGTTAAAATTAGGCAAGATAATTCTGAAGCAATGCAGGGTGAGTGTCAAAACCACGTTTATTTTTTCCTTAGTTTTTCGTCAAATACACTGGACATGATTGTAGTCATAAAGTTAACTGAATGGTTAACAGTGAGATGGTATCCTATGTTTCCAACTGTGTTGTACGCAGACCACAAGTTAGAAACTACAGGTGTGTCAAGTAAAACAAACTGCTGTTGGATAGGAAACATAATACAGTAGAGTCTCGGAAACTCGGCCTAATGTGGACCGAAGAGCGGCCGAGTTTGTGAAAATGCCGGGTTATCGGGAATGGAGTTAAAAAAAAATAAGTATGAGTGTTTCCTCAGAAAATACTGTACTGTGCTTGTATGTATTGTTTATTTGAGAATATAACAGAAAATAAACTGCCCAAATACCCTTAAACAAAGAAAAAGTACGTCCTTTATGATGGCATGGAGCCTTTACTACATGAAAATGAAAATTAATCAATACACTGTGTACAGTAATTTACCTGATAAGACAGACCTTAGAAAAATACTTTATGAGGCATAAAGCTGTCTATAATGAAAATTAATTAACTAAGGATTTTTTTGACCTACCAGGGTGTGGCCGAGTTATCGAGACTCTACTGTAGTAGCATTTCGTTGATCAACCGCGACTATGAAACTTTTGTATAAACGTTGTAGCGAAAAAGCACCGACTTTCGACGAATAAAACAACTTTCGTCAACCTCAACTGTTTTACCTGGCCTTCTAATAACGATATGATTCGGCATAAAACATTTGTGGTTCATCTACAGAGAATTGTTTCCAATCCACAAGTGTATGGGCAGAAGTAATCTGAAGTTCTCTCGTGAGGAAATCCTCCTATAGCTACCAAAATTTAATAAATCAACAAATGTTCTTTATATGCCAGTTACCATAACAAATTTCGTTTTTTAATCATTACCCTATTCTGAGATATTAAACGAAATGAATGCCAACATGCGCACGCTATTTTTCCACGTTTATTAGCTTCAGGGTGTTAGGGTAACATTTTTGTAAATTGTTACGCTGACGTTGACTTCGGTTTCTTCAAATGACCGATTTTATTGTCTTGTTTATTATTCATTAATACTTCCCCGGCTGTTGTTAAAATGATGTCACGATTTTTAATCTGTTTTATAAGAACGCGAGGAATAATAATATCGTAACATAATTATTACAAATAAAAAAATAACTAAAATGGAGCGATCCGATGTAATGTGGCTTCATCACCTTATATATTCGGCTATCACCTGTGTTTTGGTAATGCCTGAGAAGTGGGTTCTATTATTTGTACAGAGTTGTTTGTGTTTAACTAAGAAGTTTCGTTCGAATCCGTGATCTGAACCTCTGGCTCTCTTCCTCGTGCCGTTTTTCTCCGAGAAAGTGTCGAAACTCGTTACTAAATTTAAACATTTAGCAAATTTTAACTAATTTAAAGTGCCAGATTGAATGAGATTACTAATCACATTTAATGAACAACTAATCACTGATTAGTTGTTCATTAAATTACTGATAGAACTTAAATTTTGTTCTTCACATTTATATGGCTCCACNAGTGAGTAATCACGTGACCGAATAGTATCGGCACATGTCACGTGATACATTGGAAGCGGACGCGGACAAAGCATGTGCCGTTCCGCAACGAAAACAAGCTTAAGCAATGGCGTCTTCGAACGGAGTACACTCGATTAAGTATTCCGACAATTTTTAGTTCATAGCATATTTTATATCGATCATTTCAACAGATTATACGTGTTTTGGAAATATTCGAGTGAAATTAGTCTAGATTTAGTTAATTTTATGAAAGAAAACCTCTCAAATAGCCGTACCCACTAATCAGCACAAGAGCAATTTTCTTTTTAGTAAATACTAGCAGACCCCGCCACGCGTTGTTGTGGCTCAAAATGTATCTACAGTATTATAAATTTATAACACTTTCCCCGTGGAGGGGATTTTTCGAAAAATCCCTTCTTAGTGTACATTCTCTTGACGTACCCTATTAAAACGCAATCAAAAACGCAAAACCAGCATCTAAAATAGTATAAATAGAAGCAGAGTTCTTCACAGTAAGCCTTAATCCTAACCATCTTTCAGTGGGGTTGAATTTCGACATGTATATTATATAAAAACACGTGCGTATTCGAATGCAGCGTTGTGTCAAAATTTCAAAGGAATCGGTATGAACAAACGAACATTACATTTTTATTTATATAGATAGATAGAAGATGATCTGCTTTAGTTCATTTTCACAGAAAAGCGTAATGCCTCACAGAAAAGCAAACTTAAAGCGTCGTACTCATAGCGCCATCTGTTGGACATAAAAGCCTTAACCCAAGATGATATATTTTAATTTATATGAGTGTTTAACGGTATAATATACAGCCTATGTCCACCTTGAAGTTCCATTCTAAATATTGGTGAAAGAATTTTTAAAATCGGATAAGTAGTTTCGGAGATTACCCGCTGCATACAAACTTACATACATATATACATACAAACATTACCTATTTATATCGTTAGTATAGATATAGATAAAATTTTAGAAGAATAGGAATTACGACGAAATCATCAGCCCGTTTTTAACATGTAAGAAATATGACGTCACTGATCTATCACGTGATATCTTCATTACCTTTGGAGATATCACGTGATATCTCCAAAGGAAAGGGAATTTTCCGCATAAATAAGTTATCAGAAAACACGTCAGAAATGCCAAGCGAATAGTCACACCGATAAATGTCACGTGACACGCTTTGTGNAACATGGAAGAAATATGACGTATATGATCTATCACGTGATATCTCCATTACCTTTGGAGATAACACGTGATATCTCCAAAGGAAAGGGAATTTTCCGCATAAATAAGTTATCAGAAAACACGTCAGAAATGCCAAGCGAATAGTCACACCGATAAATGTCACGTGACACGCTTTGTGTGCGTACGCCGTCCAATGTGCCGCTATGTACGCTGCATAAGTGCCGAAATGAATACTCCGGAAGACAAACGTTTGAAAGCGGGAAAGCAAGTGTATTTGAAAACTCAATGGCCATATCTTGCTATACTTCCGAAAAAATGTCAACTTTCTAAGCGGCCATCTGACAATAAATACTTGCAGTTACAGAGAAAAGACATCACATATCACGATCCGTGAAAATTAGTAAAATTTTCATTTCAATATACCGCGTGTGGCCGGCAACGAAGAATACAACGAATAAAATCACACGAATTTGCATCGTGTCCTCCACGCGGTCCAAAATGCCCCGTACACAATATCGTTAAACCGACTGACGGTTCTTTGCCTTCCACCACAAACGTTAAATACCTATTCGGTTCAAAAAAGAGCGAGAGTGACAGACGGATTCCCCGACTTTTCCTATTAAAATTCTTCCAGATGTTTACGGACCCTGTACATTACAATAAACCGACCCCCCGATCAGTTGTATGTCGGATTACAGAGATTCTACTGTATTACGAAAAATATATCTACAATACTAATATAAAATTAATATAAAATGTAATAACTTACCTTTATAATACAAAGCAACCTTAAGAAGAAAAATACTGAAAACAAAGGCACAAAATAGTCTCAGCTGCGATTAACGACACAATAACGAAACAATGCTAGGAGCAAAAGTGAATTTGAAACAATGAACTAACGGTTTTATGTGGCTGTTGAACGCCACCTGGAGAAAAATATCTAAAACAAAAGGAAGGTATGTACAGTACAGTACCATTGTAAGTTAAAATATTATAACTTAGAATGGTATATATAATTTTAAAAGGTATATTCTTTCATTAAATAGTATCTTTTAATTTTTAACAGAATACACTTGTAGACACTCCTATCTATTGTTATAATTAACAATGGTAATATTTAACTATTTAAGTTTTACAAATATATATAGTTAGATAAAAATTACTTACAGTTTCTAGTTTTCGACATAGATCATAAATTCTTTTGTTGGTTACAATTTCACACAGAGTACTGACAAGTTTTACNCACTTGTAGACACTCCTATCTATTGCTATAATTAACAATGGTAATATTTAACTATTTAAGTTTTACAAATATATATAATTAGATAAAAATTACTTAGTTTCTAGTTTTCGACATAGATCATAAATTCTTTTGTTGGTTACAATTTCACACAGAGTACTGACAAGTTTTACAGCTTTTAAGGTCTGTCCATGAATTACGTTCGCATTTTTCTTTTTACACGAATTTTTACACCCCCTTTTCTTTTGTTTCAGTTTGTTTACAATTCCGTAAACCCTGTTCGGACATCCATCAAAACTCAACCACCCTCTTAATGCATAATAAAATATATAAATTGTGTAAAAGTTAATGAAATAAAACGGACGTCTATTGAAGTTCAACCCCTTCCTTTTCCCTTGTCCGATTTGTTCCGACTTGTCGTAACCCTCTCTCACTTCCAGTGTGGACGTCATTTATGGACAGCCTCTAAATTGTTTAATTACTTGTTTTACTATTTTAGTTTTATGTGTTTCTTCTGATGACCTATTTAATATTTTTTACACGTGGTGTCCAATTAACATCTGTAGAAGGTAGCATTATATCTTCCTAGAACTTTACACATTGTTTACTATAATTTGGACTTTACAGTACCCAAGGGCAAAAAGAAGAATAAATGAGGTGAGAATTTTGATTGTTAACATCTTTTATTACTTTTTGAGTAAAAGAGACAGAAAAACTAAGGAACAAAGTTTGCTAAGAGAGAAGATTAGTGGAAGAAGTTATACCACGTTAAACTGACGTTTTTTTTTTTTTTTTAGCCACTTTAGACTGAACGGCGTACAGTTGAAGTAAATACATTAATAATTCCCGTCTTTTTACCTACACCTAAAGAGAATTTAAAATCTTCATATGTAAAATGAAGAACTTCGGTCTCTTCTATGGTGCTACCATCTTAAAGTTTAAATTTTCTTCCAGTAGTCAACAGACTGCAACGGCTTTTCAGGAATGTAAGAGATTTATGAATCTACAGGAATAACGGTCACATGACTTACACACTTCTTGTTGCTTACAGAGTGTTAGAAACGTTATGTCGCCAACTCTGGCCACACCTTAGTGTACACATTAAGAAAGGATTTTTGGAAATTCCACCCTCCGAAAGAAGAAGAGGGAATTAGTTTCAGTCAGTATAAAGTGTAAATAATGAAAGTAAATAGTGGCACATATAGTATACATTTTGGCAATTAATAAATATTTTAATCATTTTCACTTTTCGGGTAACCCAAAAACAACAAATCAAAAATAAACGAATAGTTGAAGTCGTTCGAAATTCGAAGTATTGAATTCGAAATATAACGTTCCATACAAGTATTTTTTAGAGTTAAGAATTTAAAATTAATCATTTTATTCAAGTAAGGTCATCGCCAAGTAAGTTAATTCTCCATTACGTATAATGAAAAATTTTCTGATTATTTTTATTTTATAGGTTGTTTTATTTATTAGTTTTTAGGTTACTTAAATAAAAAATCTTTTTAAATACTACAGTTTTATTCAGTTAAAATTCAATAATGATTTTAATCACTTTTTTCTATTAGATATCCTATAAATAGAAAGTAAAAACCAGAGCTGTGGAGTCGCGTAAAAATCTACCGACTCCAACTCCGTTTTTTTCTTACCATCCGACTCCAACTCCGACTTTACAGCCCTGGTAAAAACGAAATTTCTCATAAATTTGATCCAAATCTTATAATATAATCGAATCAAGATGAATTGATAATAATAATAATAATAATAATAACTGTCAGGAGTTGGAAGTTCTAATTTGATACACAGTGGACGTCATGTAAATGTACACAAAGAAGGGAGTTTTCGAAATCCCCGCAGGAGAGAGGGTAAAGGATTACCCTGAATTCGGATTTTACTGTGCTATTTTACATGCGGAAATCGAAAGTATTTTTAGACCCATCTAAAAATTCTTTAATTAGTCAAGGAAGATGGTGAACCTAATCCTTGCACCCGGTAAAAACGAATAAAATCGGCTGTAATCTAATAATCCTAATTTTCGCTATCGTTACTTTTTGTCCAAGCATCTGCTAATCCAGGCATGGCCAACATACGGACTATGTAATGAATTTATGTAGCCCGCGATCAATCTTTCAATATTAGCTACACAAGTCCGAATAGCTCGATGATAAAATTCTGACGCCTAAAAAAAAGTCAACAACTCAGTGTGCGTTTAGAGTTAAATAATACAATTTTATAAGGAAGGCAAATATTTTTGTCAATTCACTAAGAAAAGTGAATTTAAACGCATTCTCAATTATTGTAAAATGTAAGTGTCATTACTTTTTTTGCGTATTTAAACAGACTCGAACTCTGTTTTGTAGTGTTTATCATTTGAAACTTACTTCTTTTTAATAATTGAACGAAGTAAATTTATTTTTTATTTTAAAAAGTTAAAAGCCATTTGGGCGCTTTCCACCCTTCCCCCGATTTAGTAAATACCCCGACAACAATATATAAGTAAAAGCATAAAAATAACGAAAACAAATACACGTTAAAATTAGGCGAGATAATTCTGAAGCAATGCAGGGTGAGTGTCAAAACCACGTTTATTTTTTCTTTAGTTTTTCGTCAAATACACTGGACATGATTGTAGTCATAAAGTTAACTGAATGGTTAACACTGGGATGTCGGTATCTTATGTTTCCAACTGTGTTGTACGCAGACCACAAGTTAAAAATTACAGATGTGTCAAGTAAAACAAACTGCTGTCGGATAGGAAACATAATACAGTAGAGTCTCGAAAACTTGGCCTAATGTGGACCGAAGGGTGGCCGAGTTTGTGAAAATGCCTGGTTATCGGGAATGGGGTTAAAAAATAAGTATGAGTGTTTCCTCAGAAAATACTGTACTGTGCTTGTATGTATTGTTTACTTGAGAATACAACAGAGAATAAACTGCCCAAATACCCTTAAATAAAGGAAAAGTACGTCCTTTATGAAGGCATAGAGCCTTTAGCTACCAGAAGTTAATAGATCAACCAATGTTCTTTATATGCAATTTACCATAACAAATTTCGTTTTTTTAATCATTATCCTAATCTGAGATATTAAACAAAATGAATGCCAACACGCGCACGCGATTTTTCCACGTTTTTAACTTCAGAATGTTAGGGTAACATTTTTGTAAATTGTTACGCTGACGTTGACTTCGGTTTCTTCAAATGACCGATTTTATTGTCTTGTTTATTATTCATTAATACTTCCCCGGCTGTTATTAAAATGATGTCACGATTTTTAATCTGTTTCATAAGAACGCGAGGAATAATAATAGTGATAATAATACCGTAACATAAATGTTACAATTAAAAAATTAACTAAATTGGAGCGAACCTATGTCCTGTGTCTTCATCACCACATATATTCGGCTATCACCTGTTTTTCGGTAATGCCTGAGAAGTGGGTTCTATTATTTGTACATAGTTGTTTGTGTTTAACTAAGAAGTTGCGTTCGAATCCGTGATCTGAACCTCTGGCTCTTTTCCTCTTGCCGTTTTTCGCCGAGAAAGTGACGAAACTCGTTGCTAAATTTAAACATTTTAGCAAATTTTAACTAATTTAAAGTGCCAGATTGAATGAGATTACTAATCACATTTAATGAACAGCTAATCACTGACTTAATTTATTAATAAAATTACTGATTAAACTTAAATTTTGTTCTTCACATTTATATGGCTCCATTATCACATCATCCAGCTAAAGCCAGGAAAGCCTTAATTTCTATATTGAT
>NW_019386936.1:19678-27362 GCF_000671375.1 Centruroides sculpturatus | reverse complement strand
TATCACATCATCCAGCTAAAGCCAGGAAAGCCTTAATTTTTATATTGATCTATGAATTGATTATTTTGCACAATAGAGAATTATGTTTCTTTGAAACCGTTGGCGTAAATTTGTTATAAGGCTTTTTCTGCAAGTTTCTTTTATATTACACAATAATATAATTAAATTAAAGATACTTTTTCAGAAATAATGTTGTATATGTACTGATAATCCCATTTCATATACTGTATATAGGTATATTTACTGAAGAATATAACTATTAGTTTTAGTTAAAACACTATTTATTACAATATATGAGACTGAATGAAATGATGCTTTTAAGAAAATATGGACTTAAATATAATATTTAGCTTATATAAGTGTTTTCTAAATGTACGATGTGCAATTAAACTGAAATGAACTATTATATTGGATTTTTTCTCTGACTCGTATGTAGAAATATCAATATAAAGTTTATATACAACTAATTAATAGACAGATATAAAATTATATATAACAATAAGAATCAGAAGCAAATTATTTATGAGAAAATTAATATAAATGTGGAATGAAGTGTTGCAATAATTCAAATGACTGTCTTTCACTATTAACATTCAGCATTTCTAAAGATCCTCTTAACATCATCATAATATAAAAATATAAATTTATGTTTGAAACCTTAATTTATGGGAGAGATTTGTTTTATAAATTAAAAATGCTAATGACGAGTAACAAAATTAAGTTCGTCACCACTTGAAATTCGATAATACACTCTATAAATTTAAGAAATTTTCAAAAATGTAAAAAAATTATAAAGCTCTATATTTGATGAATTTATCTACCTTTCAAGACATAGCCAGGAAAACAATAACGAATTTCTAAATAAACTTTGCTTTTTTCGGTAAACATTTAGCCATTTTTTACAACGTATTCCTTTTAGAAATTTAAAATATCTTTACATTATAAACATTAGATTCAGATTAAGAATTTTTCCATTCATGTACAGTACAGTACAGCCTTTATTATATCAGCGCTGGTTACAAACTGGTATATAAAAACCAGTATAAAAAGTAGCTGACAATAAAAAAATTAATGTTCTCATTAAAGTCGTTGCCATCTTATGACTTTTTAAACCCTTAACGTTCTAATCCTGCTCCATCTTCCCCTATTAGTTTTTAGGTTACTTAAATAAAAATCTCTATAAATACTAAACTTTTATTCAGTTAAAATTCAATAATAATTTTAATCATCTTTTTTCTATTAGATATCCCATAAATAGAATAGTGAAAATGAATTTTCTCATAGATTTGATCCAAATCTTATGATATAATCGAATCGAGATGAATTGGTAATGTTGGAAAATAAAAATATTAACATTTTCATGATCTGTCCATTAATGGCAACAGTGATCGTTTTTGCAGTAAGCTCCCTCTATTTTTTTTTCTTCCCGCCTTTTTTGTTTTTTCTTCAGACGTGTAAAGTTGAAGTGTTCCTTCTTTTTGCTTAAAATAAAAGTTTTCGTTGGCTATAACATAGTTTCAATCATCCAGTTTCAACAGGTTATGGGCCCAGATCGCTTTAACTGTGCGATGGAACTTTTTAGACTTCATATTGGATATTTAGAAGGCAAGTCTAACTGGTCGACTTGGAAATATAAAATATGCATCGTGTTAAGGAGTATTCCTGATGCATTGGATGTTGTTGAAGGAAAAATTTCGAAACCGGAAGAATTAGATTCCGATGCTTCAAAGGAAGAAAGAACAAGGTATGAAAAAGAACTATTAAATTTTACTAATTGCGATAGTAGTGCCTTGTTAGTTTTAACTTGCAATTTGTCTGAAAAAACCTTAAAGAAAGTCATGTGTTTTACGACAGCACGAGACGTTTGGTTAGAATTACATAGATTATTTGAAGGTCTCTGTGAGGACAAGGCTTACGATCTTTGTATGAGATTTTTTTGTTATAAACGTCAAATTGGAGATGATATGGCCAGCCATTTATCAAAACTAAAAAACAATTGGAATGATTTGAATATAGAATTGACAAAGGATGAAGGAATGGAAAAGTTGCCAGATTTATTGTTAATTTGTAAAGTCTTAGATACTTTACCTGATGACTATTTTTCATTTAAGTCAAGCTGGCTTCTTATTTTAAAAAAGGATCGTACTATAGATAATTTAACTGTTCAGTCGTGCTCGTGTGAAAGAGCTTTAGTTTGTAAGGACAATGAAAACGAAAATCAGGAGGTCTTAGTTACTAACACAAGTAAGAAGCTGTTCAAATCTAAACCAACGGTAAAATCTAGTTCAGATATAGTTTGTCACTATTGTCACAGATCTGGTCATAAAATAAAGTATTGTTTTAAAAGGAAAGCAGACAGTAAAACTAAACAAGAAAGTAGAGAGTTTTCTGCGGGATCTTGTAAAGATAATAATTGTAATATGACTCTCTTAAGAATTATGTCGAATATAGTACTTAGTGAAAATGATAAAGACTGTTGGTATGTGGACAATGGAGCTACTAGTCATATTACCTATCAACGAAATTTGTTTTGTGATTTTAAGCACTTTAAAGATCCACATTCAGTTACCACAGCTAGTGGAGACAAAATATCTGCAATAGGTAAAGGAACAATTGAAGTAGAAGCATATGTGGATAATACGTGGAATAAAATTACATTATGTAATGTCTGGCTTGTACCTGATCTTAATAAAAATCTATTTTCAATGTTAGCAGCTCAAGATCGTCACACTCCAGTTTATTTATATCAAAGGCTGAAGAATGTAAATTAAAAGTTGATGGACGCGTAATAATAACTGATAGACGTAGCCGACATGGAGGTCTTTTTAAGCTAAATTTAAGAAGTGTAACATGTAGCGTTTACTTTAGAACTATGTGTCGTCATGTTTAGCAAAATTGGTAAGCTCGAAGTGCTAGCTAGTTCGTTGTCGTGATTTGCGCTAATTCAATATGGCTGCTTCCATGAAAAAATTACTTTCTGTACAAAGTAATGAAAATAGAATTATTTTTAGAATAATAAACGGCAGGAAGTATTTTTATTAGTAAATTTCAATTATTTGTTGTATAAAATGTTTACAATGATTTTTTTTCATTGTAAGGTTCAATAGCTTTAGATGACTTTTTTCATAAACAGATGTGAAAAAAATTAAGTTCGACTCATTGCTTATGATTAAAAGTTAGGTTTACCTTATGCGCGTTTGGAATATTCAGAAATGTTCGGAGCATTAAATAAATNAAGTCGTTCGAAATTCGAAGTATTGAATTCGAAATATAACGTTCCATACAAGTATTTTTTAGAGTTAAGAATTTAAAATTAATCATTTTATTCAAGTAAGGTCATCGCCAAGTAAGTTAATTCTCCATTACGTATAATGAAAAATTTCCTGATTATTTTTATTTTATAGGTTGTTTTATTTATTAGTTTTTAGGTTACTTAAATAAAAAATCTTTTTAAATACTACAGTTTTATTCAGTTAAAATTCAATAATGATTTTAATCACTTTTTTCTATTAGATATCCTATAAATAGAAAGTAAAAACCAGAGCTGTGGAGTCGCGTAAAAATCTACCGACTCCAACT
The DNA here is from genome assembly GCF_000671375.1 of Centruroides sculpturatus. NCBI lineage: Eukaryota > Metazoa > Arthropoda > Arachnida > Scorpiones > Buthidae > Centruroides > Centruroides sculpturatus. Next base: position 23,783 of record NW_019386936.1, on the reverse strand, counting down.
CCGTTTTTTTCTTACCATCCGACTCCAACTCCGACTTTACAGCCCTGGTAAAAACGAAATTTCTCATAAATTTGATCCAAATCTTATAATATAATCNTCATTGCTTATGATTAAAAGTTAGGTTTACCTTATGCGCGTTTGGAATATTCAGAAATGTTCGGAGCATTAAATAAATAGTAAAGAAATGAACATGTACATGTACATTTCATGTACAGTACAGTACACTGTTTATTATATCAGCGCTGGTTACAAACTGGTATGTGAAAACTGATACAAAATATGACTCCACACATATTTTAAAAATTCAAAAAATAAAATTAATTTTTATTATAAACGTAAAAAAAATATCAGATATTTACTACTTCAAGTAGTCTTTGGTTCAGTATTTTTAAATTGTTTCTATTATAAAGTTACTTTAACAACATGTGATTACTTACATTAATAACTTGAAAATTTACACATTAATATAACAAAATATTCCGAATAAAATAAAATCCGTAAATTTTGGCACTATACTAGGAACAGTGAAAACATTGTCCTGTACATTTTCATATAAGATGAATGCATAGTCTTATTCGTTTCCAAATTATAACACTTAATATTAAACATTTCCGCTTGCATCCAAATTTTTTTTACCTTCAATTCTGTTAGCCTACTGTGATGACGTCAAACTTATGTCAATGAAAGTCACTGTAGAATTATATTTCAAAATACATAAAAAATACAAAATCAAATCGTCAAGAGCCAAATCTATACGTAAATGAATATCGCTTTGTACAATTTGTTGTAAAATTTATGCATTTATAGCTCATTAATACAGAATTATATTAAACTATGCAGTTATCTTTTGTTACCATTTACACTTCGGAAAACATTCTTTGTGTAGCGCTCCTTACAATTTTTGCAAACAGTTCGTGAGCGCTTCCTTAAGCTACTACTGCTGCTGTACACACAGCTACGGACTTTCTTTCTTCCTGGAAGTTTCTGATTCTTGAGAGTTGTTTGTAGTCAACTTTATGGCCATCCACTCCTCCGCCAAGCTCTCGATTACGGCCACGTGATACGCGTGTCGAGATTTCACTTTCCCTGGTCCCGCAAAATTCTCTTTGTAAAGCATGTAGCTATTCAACGCCATCCTGGCTATGACGTTAAACGCTAAATTCTTCCAATATTTCATTGGCCTACTTTTATCATCACATGCATATAACACCACATCGGATATATCGACCCCGCTAATAAATTTGTTATGATTTTGAATTATTTCTGGCTTCAATTTAGCCTCTCCATTCCTAATTACTTCTACATCTCGTGCCCATGCGTGGCTGGATAATGTAATGATAGGGTACATTTGTGACTGCTTCTCCTTAAAGCCGCAGGCTAACACGGGACCAGATCGGAAATACGATGTTTCTCCGGCTGCAAATTTCTTCTTGAACTGTTGAGGTAGCATTTTGTGGTCCCCCCGAACAGTTCCGGTAACATAAGTCTGTAGAGAATACAGACGGAGAACAAGGGGCACCGACATAAAACATCGGTCGATAAAAAAATGGTACCCTTTGTTTAGGTAGATATCAATCTCGAGCAGTTTTTGCACAACATTATAGCCTGAACCTAATTCTGAGATGCTGTGATCCTCCTGCTGTGACTCGGTTCGTTGAAAAGGGAAAAATCCCAAGCAGTAGCTAGATACTGAGTCGATCATCATCCAGAATTTGAGACCCATACAGATTGCGTTAATAGATATTTCCTGATGAGGAGTGTAATGGTGTCGAAACACCCTGTTCGCATGATTTAAAAGAGGCTGGAATTTGGCACAGGGATCATAACCCGATTCTCCAAGCCCAGGCAACTTGCTGTCATCGACGAAATGAAAGAAACTTACCAATTGACAAAACCGCTGTTGAGAAAACATTTCCGGAAACCACGATTCGGATTGGATAGGAGAAGTGCACCAGTATCTATGATGATCTGATGATTCTTTGCGACCTAAATTTAAAATACACGCCAAAAATCCTTTCATCTCTGGAACAGAGACTTTGGTCCAGTTCTTCCAATAGGACGGTACGTTATTCCCCATGCCATTTAACACTTCCTGTGCATATCGATTGGTTTCCTCCACCATAAGAGACAGCAAAGTACTGTTGAAAAACAGATAGAAATAAACGATCGGAGGAGAATCGGGAGGAGGCATATGTTTTGGGCCAGATACCTCACGAAAAGGAAAGGGAAAAGGTTGAGGTTCTTCTGGTGAAAAAACTTCCCGGTATTCCTGATCTTCCATTTCGTCATCACTGCCAGAATGTGCAGTCGAAGTGGAGGGAGTGGCCACATCATGTTTAGGCCCATAGTCTTTATCTTTAGAACTACTTAGATCGGAGACATATTCAGAGACATATGTCATCTGATTGAAATCCTCTTCGGAACCATTGATTTCGCTTTCAGACATTCTGTAGAAAAATCCTATTTAGAATAAAAACCGTATTACTATAGAAAATAATACAATACAGTAGATTCTCGATATTCCGACGGATTCAGTGATCCCCGACAGACTGGCACAAATGAAATTTTCTATTCACCTGGTATGTGCGAGATAGAATGAGGTATAGCGCAATACGGGTACATTATTATTAGTTGTTTGTTGCAAATGCGAAACATTCTAGTGTTTTTTGCTGCATTGGTAATTACAGCGGCGCGTTATTTTATAAGATAAAAAATCTGTTGCTTGGGGTTTCACAAACTGGTCGTCCCTAACAAATCTTTTATTAAAAAATTTTGTATTTATTTCTAAACAATACGCCACCTCTTTCTCTCTTAATTTTATTTACAATCGACACATGCATAACAGACATTTACAAAATACAGAGAATGTTTGAGTGGTCACCCATATAAAAATCTGTAGAAACAGAAACTATTTACGGACTCTCCACCTTCCTGTTATTGCTTAATTTTGCTTTATTTCATTTAAAATATATCTTCCTATTTCAAATTAATGTGTTGCCCCTGTACATCATGCTTTTCTGTAAACAACAGCGTTGAGCCGGTCATCTATCTAACTCCTTTCAGGTGCAATTTTTCGAATTAAAATAACGTCATATAAAGTTAATTTTGTTCCTAGGGGTTTCCATACCGGATCTCATCTTTCATCTAAATACGTTCTCTTGATTAATGAACAGTGGAAATTTATAGGTCTAGAAATTGTTCAATTCACAGTCTTAAAAAAATGATGGGCAAGCACAAAAAAAGTATGAGAAGCGCTGGTTTAACACCTGTTGCATTTATTTTGTAATCAAACATTATATTTCCAAACATAAGTCTTTTTGTAGTATTTGTCGAAAGGTTTTTTCCATAAAATTAATCGATTCTAGTATAATTTGACTCGAATATTTCCAAAACATGTATATCCTTTTCGGGATGATTTATATAAAATATGCTATAAACAAGTGTGCATCGTTCGAACACGCCATTGCTTAACTTTGCTGTTGTCGCGGATATGTACAATGGAAGACAGACGTTACGTGATATTTCACCGTATTCTACTCGGTCATGTGACTACTACTCACTCGCTTGGCATCACTGACTTGTTTTTAAATAACTTATTCTTAAATAAACTAAAAAATCTACTAATGTGAAGTAGATAATAAGGAATTTTCACCATTATTATCTACATCACATCATTAGTTTTCAATTAATTTAATTATACCAAGGTCTAAATGCAATTGTTATATTTTAACTTATTGTTGTCGAGTAAGAATTTCCTTGTCTTTACTGAGATCACGTGATATATCAATGACGCCATATTTTCTATCACGTGATTTATCTTCGCCTCCGAAGATCACCCCGGACTACACATCGACAAACTTTGCATTAGTTACGTTTCCGGTAATACCGTAACGTTCTACAAGAAACAATTTTTAAAAACTACAATAATAAATAACCGAATTTCTTTAAAATTCAGATTAAATTCCTATAATCCTAAATTAAATAAATACAAATTTCTTATCTAAATTTAGAAAAATATTATTTTATTTGTACGTGACTAATTGCATTTAAAGACTTTTGTTTAGAAATAAAGCGCTTTATCTAAAACAATTGATGAAGCGTGCGT